>NW_009928757.1:0-58734 GCF_000696875.1 Nestor notabilis
CTATTCTATGATTCTATGATTCTATAATTTTGTAATTTTTAAACAAGAAGACTGATGCATACGCTGGTGACTAAGATGGGGGTCTAGGCTTCATTGCTTTAGTATCTACACCGGAATACCTCACTACATCTGGCCTAGAAGTCATTCTTACAGTGTCTTTCTCAGCTATATCCCTGAAAGACTATGAAATAACAAGTTCCTTGGTCTACATCTGCAGGAGTAAACAAAGCATAGCCAGGACACAAGCCGAAGCACTGGATGTCTGATCATCTTCACTGCTTAGCTGATCACACATTTGCTGCCTATGTTTTGGACTCCTCCAACTGGCTTTTTACAAGTCAGATATGTCTACAAGACATATTGCTTAGGCAGCTCATTTATCAATGATCTGGATGTCAGAGTTGAATGCACCATTAGCAAGTTGGATGGTACTAAATTGTGATGTGCTGTTGACTCCCTTGAAGGATAAGATGCCTTGCAGAGCAGTCTAGATAGACTGGAGCATTAATTAATGGCATGAAATTGAAGCTACAATTAATAGCATGAAATTTAACAAGTCCAAACGACAGATTCTGCACCTAGGATGAAGTAACACCAGGCACAAGTATGAACTGGGAAAGGAGCATCTGGAGAGCAGCCCTGCAGAAAGGGATCTGGGTGTGCTGGGTTGCAGCAGGCTCAACAGGAGTCAGCAATGTGTCCTGGCAGTCAAGAGGGCAAACTGTGTCCTGGGGTGCATCAAACACAGCATAACCAGCTGATCAGAGGAGGTAATTGTCCTGCTGTATTTAACAGGTCCAGATGAGGGACACTAGGGCCACTAAAATGATCAGAGGTCTCAAACATGTCCTATAAAGAAAGGCTGAGAGAGTGGGTTTGTTCAGCTTGTACATGGGTAGAAGAGGTAACATTTTTAAACTGTAAAAGGGTAGATTTAGATTGGACGTAAGGAAGAAATGCTTTATAAGGAAAGTGGTGAGACACTGGAATAGGTTGTCCAGAGAAATTGTGGATGCCTGTCACTGGAAGTGTTCAAGTTCACATTGGATGGGCTTTTGAGCAACCTGATCTAGTGAAAACCACCAAGGCAGCATGGTTAGACTAGATGATCTTTGATAATTCTTTCTTACCCAACCATTCTATGACTCTCTGAGACCCTCTATAATAGTTTGAAAAAAGTGACTTAACCTCTGCCTGGAGCCTTCAGCTCAGTTTCATTTCTACTTCAAAGAAAAATAAAATAAAAATTCAGAGACCTAGATAGATATTATGAGGGAAATTTTACCATAGGAACTGAGAATAATATTCTACCTTTAAATCATTTAAGTAAGTCATTAATTAACTTCAATGAAAAGCAGTTAAATGGAAGAAGAAATTATATATATGTATCTATATGTATGTGTACATGTAATACTCATTAGAAATCTGTCTCAGATAGGAACCACGGTTCATATAAGTATTGCTGTAGCACATAAAAAGACTAGGAAAATTCTAATACTTTCAGCATTCTAAGAGTTAAAAACGAGTTAAAAATGAAACCTGAATTCCTCAGGCTATGAAAAGACAGATGTTAACCTCTCCTGAGTCCTCTTCCAGCCACCTGCCAGTCTCAGTACAAAAACCAACACAAAATATAACACACTTTCATATCCATAGAAAGCCTTTATAAAGATTAAAGCTTTGTATTATCTTTTCTTCATGAAAAAAATCTTTCCCTCAGTAAGCTCTTCTTTTATAACTAATTTCTATTGTGTGTTAGATTTCTTTCTAATGGCAGTGATTCAGCTTATGGCTTCTTCCAACACTTCTCCCCCACATAAGAAGTAAAACTTGTTAAAATTAAATAGAGGTGGCTACAAGCTGACATCTGTGTCAATGTGAATAACAAGGAGAAACTTTTCATGCTCTCTTTAAAGAACAGAAGAGCCTTTTTTTCTGGAATTGTGAAAGCACTCTAAAAGATTACACATGTAGCCTTTCTTTATAAGTGAAAGATGAAAGTGCTGAAGCAAAAAGAATCAATGTCCTGTAAAAGAAAAAATAAATAAATAAGTTCATATTTGGGAAAAGATTTATGACAAAAGCTGGAAATATATACATGCCCTCTAAGATGCAGTGTTCTATACTATACTTTGTATTTGCATTTTTATACATATGTGGCTTGCTTTTAAGTAGACATTTTGTAGAAATTAAATACCTTTGTGCATAAGGGCATAAAGTAAAAATGCTACCTAAAAATAGAAACTATTTCTGAATACAAAGCTGGATATCCACTGACAAGTGTAATACTCTCTATGAGTAACTCATGAGCATGATAAAACATCACTTATCAGAACAGACATTGCACAAATTGCAACAGATGAAGTTACAAATACAGAAAGCTTTTTTTTCAGTAACACTACATTATAGACATTTCAAAGACAAAAGCTTTTTTTGACTGTTGGTTATCAAAAAATCATAGTTTAGAGCTGTATTTTGCTGAATTGTGAAGTTTAAATTTGAAATAAAGATAATTTAATCTACTGCCACAGATAAATACATGCAGTCATATCTCCTGTGAGATAGAAACGTATTTCAAATCTGTATCAATCTCATGTGTATCAATATGTTCTTTAGTGAAAACAATGTATCTGCAATACATAGTTTTTTTTCTGTATCGTCTTTCATCCAGAAGCTAATCTTTAAGAGCAGGAAAATGAATCCTGTTTCGATTCTCTCCGAACACATTAAAGATGAAAGACAGCTGTTCTTTGACAATATTTAATATCAACACATCATCATTTATAGCAGGTATGTCAGAAGAATGTTGAAATAACTATTTTTCAAACAGCATGTTGGAAATAATTTTTGATTCTTTTAAATGAAAAATTCATGGGAAAAAAATTACCTTTCTATACAAATACTTTTCTTTTTAATTAAAATAATCCCTGAAAATTAATCATTAGCTTTTTTCATTAGACTGTATTGGTCTGATTTCCTTAATTCTTCTTTACAATAGATTCCTTAGACAGGTACTTTTCTCAATAGATACCATTTCCATGTGACAGTCATGATGAATTTTCTCCATTGCCATTAAGAAACACTGAAATATTTCATGAACATAGGCTACAACTGTATAGAAGTATAAAAAGAGTTTTGATGACAAAATCATTGCTGCTTCATATCAGAAGTCTGGAAGTGTCATGAACCTTCCTCTCCATTAAAAACACAAATATTTTTGTTGTCATTTAAATTTCTTTCTTAATTTTCATTATTTTTACAAGAAAAGTAGCATTTAGAGAAATATCTTGTCTTTGAGCACTGATTTTGCCACACAACTAAAATCTTCTCTTTGAATGAACGTATTACAATTGTTTTAACTAGACAGCAAATTGTTTTGAAGTCATATTTGACACCTCAAAGTCTGACACTAAATCTAGTCAAGTCATCTCTGGCTTTCATTACATTCATGATGTAAGAAGTCAGAATGCAATCATTCTGGTAATATTAGACACCTTGTTTTTTCAGGACTAGAAAAGTTACCATCCAAATGAGCCTTTCACTTTTCATTGTCTGCAAAGGGAGCCTCTGGGAATTAACTTAGAATCAGATATTCAGCTTCCATTTTACTAAAATTAGGGTAAATGAAACCTATGCTAAGTACCTTTCTGAGGTCACCCTACTGGATACTGAGCAGACTTAGTCCTGCCTGGCTTAGGAAGTCAAATGGCATCACACCCTCAGGAGTTTAGACACTTATACATTACATCAAATGTCATTTCTGCATCTTACTACATGTTTGCATTTGCTTTAGATACAGAATTAGTTTTGATGTGAGTTTTTAATTTGTGTGTTTAATTAGAAGAAATAATTGGACAGCCAGTGAACAGCGGTATTAAAAAAAACGTTACATTCATAGTACTAAAGTAAAAAAATAGAAATTAATTTCACTTAACCAATAAGAAAAGTTTTTATTTTCTGACATCATTTTAGATTATGTCTTATGAGACAGGCATTTTCTAGCACTTCCAAGCACAGGTCTTGTTCAATTAAGAAGCTTTTGGAATATGCGAGATGTATTTCTTTTAACAGTATTTCTAGACAAGTATTTCTTAAGACAGATTTTTTTAAAATAAGAATTTATTTTCTGATAACAATCTCAAATCAGCATGTTATATAAGTGACTTGAAAATTGTATGTATTACAAGGTATCTTGGATAACTAGTATCTAACAATGGTAATTATTGACATATTTACCCTTAGCACTCCAGTACATGGGCATCATGGTTGTGGTCTTTATGCACATAAGGTTCACATTCTGCAAATTGAAAAACTTTCTAAAAAGCAGTTATGCATGTCCTTAACCTCACTATCCTGAGTTAATTTTTATATAAATCACATGTAAAAACTCAAAAAAATCTAACAGCTTCAAACTATACTCCTCGAGAACATGTCCCATTACCATAACCAGTTTAGAATTACTCATTATCTCATTTATTAAATTTTACTCAGTTGCATTAACAAGCCACTCTTCCTTACATGCACTCTTTGAGGAAATAAACTGAATCCAAACAGAAACAAAAGCCTGTTCCAGACTTCTGGGTCAAGAGACAGTCACACTAAAATTTTACACTCAATCTCATATCTAATCTCTTTCAATAATACTGAAAATGTTAACCAAACTAGGCAATAGTAACAGCAAAGACAGAAAATATCTATAACTACATAGATTATACATGGTAAATCCCCTCAGGCAAACGAAGAATGACAACAAAAGTTTTATGGCATCAAAATATGTGCTCCAACCATTAAGCTAGAAAATATTGGACAAGGAGACCAAAGGAATCACAACTTCCTAGAGATGTTTCTGTGTGCGTATTAAAGATCCTTAACACCAGGAGATAGGTCATGAAACCTAAATGGAGAGAGAAGCTTTTTTCCAGAAAAGAGTAAGTGCTTCTCTTTAAGAAATGAAGCGTAAGACCTGAAGCTCTCCTCAGCATTTTTGCTAGCAAATTTACTCTGCTTAGTACAGCATCCCAGCTTCATGGATTACGTAGGTCTATAACCCTCCTCAAGCACTACAAAAGTAGTTTTGGCACTGAAAATAGAGTATGTATTTCTATATGAAAGAACAAGAAATTACCGCATCAGGCATTTTAAGAAAAATGTCCAATCTCAAATGCTTTGCCATGTAATGGAAAATGAATGACAATCTGGAGTCATTCATTCCAGGAATTTCGTATCAGCTCTGTGCAACCTGCTCGTTACTAAATTAGAAGAACTCCTCCTCTGCCTGGCTGTCCTGCTTTCCAGTTTTTTAAATATACATCTGGATAATAAATCAAAGATATTTGTTTTTTCTTAGAAATAAAACAAGAACTTAGAAAACAAATCTTTTTTTAAATAAAGCTAATATTTTTTTCAAAATTGCATAATCAACAGTAAAAAATAAGAGAGTGATTTACTGGTTTTAGTAGTATTGGTATAGCTTTTTTTTTCTTTTCCCTGCAGTAGTGCACTCTGGAGTGATGAATTATTATAGACTCAAATAAAAGTGAATTCAGCTTCTCAATCTGGTAAAACTGGCATTGCCTGTGTTTTAAACATGAAATGGCTTCTTTTGGAACAGGTGCTTCAGAAAGGTATTTTTTTTCTGATATATAAGATCATTGTGTGATTTTATTTTTGTCTATTTTAAAATTGAACTGCACCAAAGCTGTAATAAATTATTTTTCATTAAATAATATTAATATCACGTCCCAAAATGTGGCATTTTTCTGTCTCCAGGTTGTTATGTTAAATCTATATCATTTTATGAGATTTTTAATATCCATCAGGAAAAAAAAAGTCTTACCAGTTTGTATCTTCAGTCCATTTTCAATGGTTCTGTGGGTACACAATAATGATTACCATTTTTCCATCATAACACCGCAATTTTCTTGAGAAGAATTTATGACATTGGCTGTGAAAAACAACCTAAGTAACGTCTTAGGAAGTTTTGAATGTGAGTGATAATCAGTACAGTTTTCAGGACTTTTAAGATAGCTTTTGTTGGGTATCTGAAATGTTTATGAGTTTAATGTAATCACCTGTGTTAAGGTGACCTCCAACCAGAGAGACTTTGACAGGTTTGAGAAGCAGGCCCTTGCAAACCCCATGAAGTTCAACAAGGCCAAGTGCAAGGTCCTGCACCTGGACTGGGGCAATCCCAAGCACTAATACAGGCTGAGTGAGAATGGATTGAGAGCAGTCCTGAGGAGAAGGACTTAGGAGTGTTGGCTGATGAGAAGCTCAACATGAGCTAGCAGTGTGCACTCGCAGCCCAGAAACCAAACATATCCTGGGCTGCATCAAAAGAAACATGACCAGCAGGTCGAGGGAAGGGATTGTCCCCCTCTACTCTGCTGTGGTAAGACCCAGTATGGAGTAAAGTTCAGTTCTGTGGACCTCAACATAAGAGGACATGGACATGCTGGAGCAAGTCCAGGGGAGGGACCAAGCCAAGTGCAAGGTCCTAACCAAGCCAAGTGCAAGGTCCTACACCTGGGTCGGCACATCCCCAGGCACAGCTACAGGCTGGGCAGAGAAGAGATTCGGAGCAGCCCTGTGGAGAAGGACTTGGGGGTGGTGGTTGACGAGAAGCTTGACATGAGCCAACAGTGTGCGCTTGCAGCCCAGGATGTTGGGGAGGGACTCTTCATTAGGGACTGTAGTGATAGGACAAGGGGTAATGGCTTTAAACTTTAACAGGGGAAGTTTAGATTAGATATAAGGAAGAAGTTCTTTACAGTGAGGGTGATGAGGCACTGGAATAGGTTGCCCAAGGAAGTTGTGAATGCTCCAACCCTGGCGGTGTTCAAGGCCAGGTTGGACAGAGCCTTGGGCAACATAGCTTAGTATGTGGTGCCTCTGTCCATGGCAGGGGGGTTGGAACTAGGTGATTTTAAGGTCCTTTCCAACCCTAACTATTCTATGGTTCTATGATTCTACGATCAGAGGGCTGGAGCATCTCTCCTATGAAGACTGGCTGAGAGAGTTGGGCTTGTTCTGTCAGGAGAAGAAAAGGCTTTGGGGTGAACTTAGAACAACATTTCAGTACCTAAAGGGGGCGTACAAAAATTGGGAAGGGACTTTTTATGAGGACATGAAGTGATAGGACAAAGGGGAATGGCTTTAAACTGAAAGAGGGTAGATTTAGACTAGGTATTAGGAAGAAGTGGTTTACCGTGAGGGTTGTGAGACACTGGAACAGGTTGCCCAGGCAAATTATGGATGCCCCATCCCTGGAAATGTTCAGTGCCAGGTTGGATCAGGCTTTGAGAAGTCTAGTGGAAGTTGTCCCCTCCCTGCCCATGCCAGGGGTGTTGGAACTAACAAGGTCCCTTCCGACCTAAACCATTCTATGGTTCTATGATTCTCTGTCTTCTCATTGAATCTTTTATTACAATAGATTTCAACTCTTCAATTCAATGCAACAAATAAGAGTTCTCTGAGTAAAATATTCTCATCTTGAAAACACATAGCAAATATATTCCAAGATCAGACTGTATATTGCTGTACTTTTCAAGCTTTAACCACTAAGGGCAAGACTGTCAACATTAATTAACATTTCTAGGGTAAAGATTAGATCTAGTTAACTTTAATATGTTCACAATTCAATTTATTTTCTTGAATAGATCAGGGACACCTCAAGGAGCTTTTAGTATGGAAGAAACCAAGCATTTGCACCTAACTTTAAGCAGGAACAATTAATATTAATCATTTTCGTAATTATATATGACATACTGTTTTTTTTAATTGCTTTATTTTTTATGTCATTTATTTTTTTACCTTTAATATTTGGCTTTGTCATTGCTACAAGCAAGTTCCCGCACATACAGTGTTGTCTATACAAAGGAATAGTTGTGTTTTGAAACAGAAACAGCTATCACTGACACTGGTCAGATCAAGACTGAATTGTAACAGCTCATCAAAGCCAAATGCAGTCCATTTTTCAGACACATATTGACTTCAGCAGACTTTGGATAAGGCTTAACTGCCTTTGTTTTTCCATCTCCATTTTCCTCAGGCAAGCAAGTCCTTGGTTGCAGGAAAGTCATCTGGTTCTGTGGTGTCGGAGCTGTCTGCAGGAGGTCAGAATGTGAGGTACCCAGGCTGGTGCAGAAATGTCTTCTGCGGCCCATGAAGCCTCAAGCCAGAACTGCACTGCTCTACCAGTCTCTCATGCGAAGAAGTTAAAGCAGCTCAAGGCAGTAGCTGAACAGTGGTTAGAAAGAACAATTCCTTCTTCCCTTATTCTTATGGGTCAGAAAAGGAGATGTTCATTTAAAATGTGAGCAGAAGAAAGAATATGCTTAATGGTTATTTTAACATACTTATGTTGAAACTGTATTACTGTATTTTGCAGGTATGGCTAACATGCTTTATTTTTTTTTTAATATGGATCTCTAACACTGGAAAACTTTATTATTTTGCAACATTATTAGAGAGTTTATCAGTAGCTAATGTATGAATAATACAGCAGGCTGGCTGCAAACATTTTTATTGTGCTGTAATTTACTACTAAATTGACAAAACAAAATAATACCAAACTTGCTGGTTTGGAGTCTCAGTAACAGTTCAAATCAGTTTCAATTACAAGTTTGTAAAGCTTTGAAGATAATTTTAGCACAGGCTTAGGAAAAGTTGAGTGCTTTATATGTGTGTTTTAAAATCACAGAAAACAGAGAATATACCAAAGCACTTATGTATACAAAATCAATTACTACATCATAAACTAAAAGACATAAAGGAAAGAGTCAATGATATTTAATGCAAGAAAATCTTCCATAGTCACCCAGTGAGACAGTATTCTGGTACTTACGAATAAGATTAATATTACTCATGTTATGGTAGCATCTAGGTCTATGTTAAATCTGTGACTACCTATCCCTTTAATAAATTCTGTACAAACTCATACTACCCAAAAAGGATAAAATAATGTAATTATCAGGAAAAGTAACTTCTGTTACTGAAGTCAGAAATCCTGAACAACTTCGCATCTGTCCAATTTCTACTGAAAAACTCAACTTAAGAAATAATGGAACACTAAAGATGCATTTGGGGCAGCTGTATACTTCTAAAATGCTTTTAATGACAGATTGCCAAGTGCCTTTAAACAAACCTGACAGGTTGAAGTATCTATTCATACAAGGAAAACCTGAGCTGTTTACCTGCATGCATGAAGGATTGCAAATGTACATTTCTCTTCCCAATGACAGTCACTTAAGCACTAAACTGGAGGCTGTCAGTTGGATAGAAGAATGGGTAGTAACATTTTCTTCCTCTCTAAAGAACCTGTTGTATTAGCAGAATATGGCAAGAAAAAGAAAACATGTCTTTTTAGCTTAGAGTTATGACATTTAAGCAGAAATGAAAAATCTTAGTTTCCCATCCTTGTTCCAATAGCTTATTATATTAGTTTTATTTTCTAATGAATTTTAATATAAACAGCTGTCAACAAGACTGTGAGCAAAGAAACAAAACCCAAACATCTCATTCAGTCCCCTTTCCCAAAACACCTTGCTGGTTTTTGAATGTTCTCATCTTAATCAGGTAATTTAAAATTATTTACTGCTTAATAGCTCATCTTAAGCAGAAGGAGAGTAAAGCATGTTAGGATTATAAAAACCTTCTAAATGTGGAGCTATGACACATCTACAAAGACAGCAAATGTGTGCAAATTACCATAGCATGTAAGATAAATTTAGCACTGATTTTCTGCAACATAGATGAGACCACAGCTAACAAGTTGTTTCCAAAAAATGCCAGTGTTTTTTTAAAAAGTGATTGCAATTATCTATTTTCACTCTAGAATTAGCAATATCCAATGTGGCATCAGATGTAAGAGACATTCTGCTCCTCAGCACTTGACTGTGACCACATCAGTGTGCTAATAACTCTGTATCTCTTTTTCAGGCTTCTTCCTCTCTATGTGCACTGTGTAGAAAGCCTTGATTTCTAACACAGAGTCCTCAATCCCCTTCCAAGGATACTTCTGAGCACAGAGACACCAGTGTTCCTTTTTAATTTTACAGGTACTGTACAAATACGTATAACTGCCACAGTGTATGTTAGAGAGAGTTGGATACAGCTGAGGGGTGGATCAAAAAAGGTGAGGTTCATTTTACCACATATAAATTTTCAAAAGCCATGCATAACGTGTAGACATAATTCATTCTACCATTACAGAATGTGCTAGAGGGCTTATTGCTTTCCACTGGCTTTGGAGAATATCCAGAAAGTTTATGTAGGCTAAATAGCTAACTTGTGGGGAGTTAATAAATTTCAAATTATGGGTCCATGCCCACAAGTCTTTCCTCTTAAGTAAAGTATGTCAGCACTCAATCTTGTCCTGGTTTGGCCTTTTTACCTTTTAAAGCTGAGTCCAGAGCATAAATTTGCTGAATACATCAATTCAAATTCTAATACACAGCTTTAATCCATAATTAGACTTTTTTTCTGGTTTATTCAATCATCTGGTGATTGTTAAAGTAGAATTGCCCCTGGCTCCTTGAGGCCCTTCGGGAAAACCATATCATGTAGCTATAAAATAAAAATGGTGTAGTCATGCCTACCACTAAAGAGATGTTCGATATAATGTGTGTGTTATGCATTTTATTCAAGTGCATCAGTGAAAGGTATGAAATAAAAGATTGGAAATTATTAGAATGAGACACCTTTAGGGGAATCTTGTTATATGATGTATACAAAAAAGATATAATCTTACAGTGAAAATTAAGTGCAGATAATGATGATCATTTTAGTAACCAAAAAAAAAAATCCATATGCATTTTACCGTTGTTCATCCACATGAATATAAAGTCAGGTTATTGTACAGATTCAGAATTCTGGTTTTAACTTGATTTTTTATTTGTATTATGTGTCACTTAAATACAGTCAGTGTGAAAAGCTCAGAGAAAGTATACTTTCCCTTGTAACTTCCTTTTGCTCTATTCTGTTTTTGATTTCATCCTTAACACTAATTAAAAGGAAGGTTTTAATAGTAACTTTGCTAAGTATTCCAGAACCAGAAATATAGGTACTCATGAAGATTAGAACATTTAAGAGATGAACGCATCTCTTTATATAAATGTAGTAGAATACATAATCATTCGATGTTATGAAACACACATATCTAAAAGCTAGACTTATAAGTTCACTGTACTGCGTGCAACATTTGTTAAAGTTTCTCATATCTATAGCAAAATTGCTGTAAATATCATTATTATGCCTATATATGCAATAATGTAATAAACAAATCCTTTTCATGACTAAAACGCGGCATTTATTTCTAAACAAGTATCACCACTGCAGTGGTTTGGGGGATGGCAGGAGGGGGCTGAGGGGAGGGTGAGGGTGGGAAAAAGCATTGTTTTTCATATATTAATAAACTGGGAGATGCGATTAAATTATTGTGTATATTATGCAGAATAAGAAGAGCATTTATTTCTTCGTATGGGCATCTATGCCTTAGCACAGATAACTGTTGATGCAGACAGTTTTTCTGTAGGCTAGAATGGTTCAGAAGATCTCAGGCAGGCATTTGACAGCAAACGTTTATGCAAAATGATGTAAATGAGATGACAAAACCTATTTAGTAATACTAAAGTCTCTGAAATAATTGAACAACTGTTTCTAAATTATATAATACAAGAGACAGATTGTGCCTGTACAGGCAGAAAAACAGCAATATATAAGGCAAGTAACAAATCAGAATATGCCAATGACAAACAGGTGAGATCGTAGCATATATTCCCATAGTCTGTGGGAAAGTATTTGTTCTGACTGCACTGGGAACCATATTGACTAGAATATCCCATTACAAAGGTTACAAATATAGAGGAGATGAAATATACAGAGAGAAAAGTACATGTAGTTTGTCATTTATACTCAGTTTTTCAATTTTAATGACAACATAACACTTGGTTTAAGAATGTAACAATACACGATTTTTTTTTTATTCCTTTTAAGCTTGATTTAGTAGGGTATTCAGCTCCAGATAAATGTAATTAATGCAGAGACTAAAATTCAACCCATCCCAACAAATTCAGGTGATTTAAAGTTCATTGTAATACTAGGCTTAAATTCAAGCCCTTAAAGCCTCCAATCAGAGCAACAATTTAAAGCTGAACTGCCCATTTTTAATTCACTTCAATTGTTTTCTTCTTTCTCTACAGCAGCCTGAGGGACATATTGATCTGCTTGTCACTGCAGCATCCTTTGATCTATTTAAGGATATTTGCGAATTGTTTCCTCTTCAGTGTTCTCTTCTTCAGTCTAAACAAGCCCAAGTCATTGCATCTTTTCTTCTGCCCTCTTCTCTAGGCTCTATGCCATTATTTCTCATGTTTCCTCAAAACCAGCATAAATTTTGTGAGTTTTGTCATGAAAGCTTCATAATACAGTAAGCATAACACAGTGAGCTTCTCCACTTTTCTATGGGGAGAAGAGAATTTGAAATCCACTGAATGAAAGAAAGAGGGAATCTAACTAGTAACATAATAATGATGTTCAGCCTTGAGAGCTAGGCTTATTTTATAGGTAGGGGATATTTAACTAATTCACACAGTAGAGGCTAGGGAGGTATGTCACATTAAAGAAGGCACCTAGATTTGATCAACAGATTTCTCTCTGGACTTGATGGGCTTTTTTACCTAGATCTTCATTGACCTTGAGGGGTTATTAGACAGATAACTGCATGTAGACATTTGAATTTGTACCTCTCTAGTCTAAAGCTGCAAACATCTTCAGTGATTATAAAAGGTAATAATACTAAAATGATTAATTCATGGGACACTAGCAAAAGGGAGACAAAGTAGATGAAGGAGGAACATCCTCCTAAAACTGTTTTTTAGAATACTCTGTGGCCACAATGCCATTGAGGGTTTTCTATGTTTCTACATTTTTTACAGAAAATTGAAATACAAACATACATGTGATTGATTGCTGAAAATTCAATATGCATATCATTGTAGTCATTAATTACAATATTTCCTTTATTAGTAACATCAGCCCCAAGTGAATACACCATAAATATCACTACATAAGTGTGAACCTGTGTGTATACCTAGTGTGAGAGTGTCCATAGAGTGGAATATTGTTAGTAGGTTAATTATTTGGTGGGACAATACATAAAATTACTACGAAATTTTCTATTTGCTTTTTCTTAGTGCATGATTTCTTTCAAAGACCAGGAAAGTTGGCTCCTCAGTCACCATGTTAATATATAATTGAGTGTATTTGGAAATTCCTCAGATAAGGAAAAAATTCGTTGATTTATTTTCTTTTGTGAATTAAGACACTTGCACAGAATCACTGTAGAGATAAAATTTTAAATGCTGAGGGTTTTTTTAAGGATCAAATTTCTATATTATCAATAACAGATTTATCTAGTTCTTGTATAGAGAGCTTTTTTACATTTGATATCTACACATATTATGATTCATCTGTATTCTTCCTTGCCTTGACTTTCAAGTCATCTGATCTGCATAAAACAATAAAAAATACATACCTTGTTATGATTTATTCTTTTGTATGAAAAAGATTATTTTGTCTTGATAAGGCAACAAGTCATATCTGGTAAGGTCTGTAGGAAGGGGCTTGGAATTTAGACAGCTATGAGAAAAGCAAAAACAATAGAAGTTTGAAGGCTGAAAGCCTATAGGCTAAATAGCATTACATAACATTGTAAAATATCTCAAATTGCTTTTCAAAGTTACACATGCCCTGCCTACTGAAGCACAGACAACGCTATGACATGCAGAATGAATGTCCCTATATCATGCCCTGCAGCTCACCTTCAGCCACTGAAGCATTAGTAACTTTGCTGTTCTTGACTCACAGCCCTTAGCCTTTGCTCTGTGTTTTCACTTAAAGGAGGAGTTCAGATAATTTACTTGAAATTTATAAAGCTTCAGGTGTCAATTACTAAGTAGTGATTTTCCCTTGAATCAGTCACAACTTTGAGAACAGGTACATACGTCATTTGGCAGGCTTTTTTTCCTTTCAACTTTGGCTGACTCACTTTTCCTCACCTACCGTTAGCCAGGGAATTGTTCTGAAGGGTAAGAAAAGTGCTCCTACACAAAAAGAGACAGATTCTTCATACAGTTTTCCTCTCCATTTGACCTCTTCTTATTTCTTTGCGTAGTTTTGCCTTTTGATCTTGCCTGAATTAGTCAAAGCAGTTACAACATTGTGAGTATAAATGCATGATTTACCCTGTTACGGATATGTGATAAATTACATTCACTGGATAGCTAATTTGGATAATAATTTGCAAAAAGGAGAAAATAGTATACCATTTCTAATAAACACATATATTTCAATCATTTGTTATTTATGTGCTCCTGGTATGAAGAATTAATTTATTTAAATGAATTAATTTAAATTTTAATTTTAATTTATTTAAATAAAAAGCAGTGCTTTTTAGTAGCATTGCTGCTATTTATCCTGTTTCTTTGTCACAAGGGTTTTTTTCTGAACATTAATGTATTTTTTTAATAGAAAGGTCTGTGTTTTCTATTTTCCATTTTTATCTAATGCCTAAACTAGAATCAAATATTACCTATTATATGCAATACAACAGCTACATGTAGCTTATGAAGAGACAGAAAGGAATTTGGAAGTATCTATACATTCGTATCTACAAAGGGGTGAAGGTATGTATGCATACACTTACATTCCTTCTCTCCAATGCTGTAATCTGTTTGGGATGAAGATATTAAGATATTTCAAGCTTTAATATAAAGTATTTGGTTTCATTATCTTTATGATAAGAGTCTCATGAGTTAAGACATGCTCAATGATTTAGCTGAGCTTTATACATTGAGACAGCTTTAACTGTTTAATTCAGATTTTAATTTTGAAGTAATATGTGTTGTGTTGTATTCACAAAAGGTATTTTGCATGAATTTATTTTGTACAAGTTGTAATATATTATATTTGATATTTAAAAGTTTTGGCTCAGCATTTGAAGTACTATATTTAGAAAGGAAAACAAACCCCCAGTAGTATGATGGTCTGTCTCCCAAAATGCTTTGTAGTTGGAAGAAGAATCTTATGAACATCACAGTCCCAGTTCCTTGTTTTCTAGGTCATTGTGCAGTCATGCAAATTGGATGACAAATATTTGTTTAAAATTATTTTGTACTCTATGTACATACACAAAAATAATTACAGTTGATGAAAAGCTATACAGAATTAAGCCAAAGAAACACTTCGGTTTTGACAACCAACTTATTTTTCTCCATTTGCACTAAAATGCTGAGAAATAAATGCAGACTTACTAGAAATATTAAAATCAGTATTTTACAGTTACAGTTTAGAAACATGGTAAATGGAAATGTTTTAAGTAACTGGTACGTTTTGCAGCCAATTAGTATAGAAAGGAAAATCTATGATGGTAAACAAGAAGAGGGAAGTCTAGAAACTGATTAATTAATAGGAGACTTAAAAATTTCAAAATAAATTTAAAGAGTTTAATTCATGGATATTTTTAAGGCTGGTACTTTTTATTTTTCCTTTAAAGATAAATAACAACAAAATATATTTGATCAATTGATCAAGACACCAGTGACTTAATGACTAATCAGTGGTAAGAAAATAATTACATAGAGAAAACAAATAAAATCAAGTGATAAGTGATAGAAAACCTTTTTACCTCCCAGCAATGTACCCTCAATTGTTCCCCTCCAAATCCTATAAATACTATATTTATAGACTGTCAGGACAACTCTTTTTTTCAGGAAAGAATTTCTACAAATAAAACCTCAGGGACCTGCACTGAATTTCCTTTGCAAGACATCTTCTGTGAACTTGAAAAAGTCTTAAGAGCTCTCTGGGAGGTTTCCCTCACATACAGCTTTAGTCAGCAATGATAAAGCTGTCTACATCACCTGGTCACCCATTATAATCACTAGAGAAAAACTTTTTCTTAAAGCAGATTCATCTGATTTACTTTAAATGTCTACATTGTGAAGAGACAATATGTCTCTCTCTCAACCACAAAAAAAGCCTGGGTTGAATCCCATTTTATCTCTCTTTTGCCAGTTGTAAGATGAGGAATGTAGTCCTGCCTTTGTCCTAAAAAGAATAATGAGATTTACATCTAAGGCACTGTTTGTTGCACAGGGTTTATAGATAAATATTAACCTCTGGACAGTGAAATAGAATTGATCCATCCAATTATCAACAAATAATTTTGCTATATCAACCTGCTAATGAATTACCCATGGTGTGAAGATTTATGTAGCTTATAAAAGGACAGACAGAAATGCTAGGTTTATAGTGCCATGGGAAAAAGGAACCTGAAACTGAATCCCAAAGATAAGTGTGTCCTGAGATCAGATCTGCTTTTGCTCTTCTTCATATAAATTTAAAGTAAAGATACAGGATTAAGACTTTTCAGTGTTATGCTACTGTTGCAAATGACACAACACTCATGACAATGCATAAGAAAAATCAAGATTTTATATATATATCATGGGGAAAGGAAGAATAAGACTAGGAATATAAATAAGAAAGCTTGAACAACAATTCCACTACCTTTTTTTTTGTTTTTCCACTTTGAATTTGCAGTACCAGCAATATGCAATACAACTTTAACCTAGAACTGCTGAACTTTGTTTCTCTGATTAAAAGCACAGCTTTGAAGTTCTTCACATCTTAACTTAGAATTTTGTCTAATTCTGTTCATTTTTCTTGAGTGATGTCAATATAAGCTTCATGTTCACTTCCAAGACAATATGTTCTTTCTTTGTTCAATTTATGTATTTTCACCAGAAGTTTACAAGCATTAATATTTCCCTTTGTAACAAGGCAGTTGAGATTAGTCCTCATATCTCTACTAGGAGACAAAAAGTTTATTTGAATACTGTATTCCTCGTCATGGCTTAGAATATAGATAGACGTGCCTGTAGAAGTTAACTACATTGCTGCTGTTTCCAGGGATAGGGTATCCACCACCTATGTGGGCAACCTGTTCCGCTGTTTCACAACATTCAATAAAAATTTCTTCCTTGTATCTAGTCTAAATCTATCCTATTTTAGTTTAAAACCATTACCCCCCTTCCTATTAGAATAGGCTCTGCTAAAAACTTTGTTCCTGTCTTTCTTAAAAGTCCCTTTTAAGTACTGAAAGGCCGCAGCAAGGTGTCCCCAGAGCCTCCTCTTCTCCAGGCTGAACAAGGCCAAATCCCTCAGCCTTTCTTCCATATGAGAGGTACTCCAGCCTTCTGATAATTTCTGTAGCCCTCCCCTGGACTTGCTCCAACAGGTCCACACCCTTCTTACATTGTTGGCGGCCTCAGTACTCAGTACTCCGGGTAGAGTCTTACTGCAGCAGAGTAGAGGGGGACAATTGCTTCCCTTGATCTGCTGGACCCACTTATTTTGAAGTGGCCCAAAATAGAGTTGGCTTTCTGGGTTGCAAACACACATTGACAGCTCATGTCCAGTTTTTAATCAATGAACACCTGCAAGTCCTTTGCCACAGAGCTGCTTTCAATCTCTTCATTCTCAAGCCTTTATTGATACTGGGGGTTTCCCCAACTCTGGTGTGTTACCTTGCACTTGGCCTTGTTGAACCTCATAAGGTTCACATGGTCCCATTTCTCCAGATTTCCCAAGTGCCTCTGGATGGCATCCTATTCCTCAGGTACTTCAACCCCACCACTTGGCTTGGTGTCATCTGTGAACATGCTGAGGGTGCACTTGATCCCACTATATCCTTGATGAAGATACTAAACAGTACTGGTCCCCATATGCACCCCTGAGGTGCACCAGTTGTCACCAGCCTCCATTGAGTTGTTGATCACTACCCTCTAGATGTGACCACCCAACCAAATCCTCATCCACCAAATAGTCCATCCATCAAATCCATATCTTGGCAATTTTGAGAAGAATGCTGTGGGAGAGTGTGCCAAAGGTGTTACAGAATTCCAGATAGACAACATCTGCAGTTCTTCCCACTAATGTAATCACTCCACCATAGAAGGTCACCAGATGGGACAGACAAAACTTGCCCTTGGTGAAGCCGTGCTGTCTGTCTCAAATCACCTCCCTGTGCTCCATGTGACTTAGCATAGCTTCTAGGAAAATCTGTTCCATGATCTTCCTGGGCACAGAGGAGAGGCTGACAAGCCACTAGTTCCCAGGGTGTTCCTTTCTACCCTTTTCAAAAATGGCTGCAATGTTTCTCTTTTTCCAGTCACCAGGGACTTGACCTGACTGCTAGGACTTCTGAAGTATAATGGAGAGTGGCTTGGCAACTACATCAGCAGATTCCCTCAGGATTCTGGAGTGCATCTCATCAGGTCCCATAGAGTTATTTATGTTCATGTTCCTCAGGTGGTCACAAACCTGATCTTCTCTATTCTCTGAATCCTTTTTTTTTTTTTTTTTCCCCTTGAATGTCTAGTTCTCTTTTAACTGATACACTGTCTTGATAGGTTGGTGTCTGTGGTACCAGGAACTGGAATGCGTGCATGTGTGTGAATGAACGTTCAAGCACTAGTGAAGATCAAGCTGCTCTAGCCAGTGAGCAGGTGAACCGGCCTGGCAGCCAGGGGTGTGTGCATGCTTATAATGGTGAGCTGGCTGCTGGAGAGACCAGGGGTGTCCTATCCAGCTGGTGGAGAGACTCTGGGATCAGTGACCTCAATTGTGAAATAAACTTGTGTGCGTGTGTTTAGGAATGAGGCACCTAGGGAAGATCCAGGATGAAGTACAGGATTGACTGTGTGTCCATGCTCAGCTAGGGGATCTGGCATGTGTGTGGTTCTGCACCATTGGTGGCCTCTGGGCTTGTATGTCCAGTTGCTGGAAACTGGGAAGATTGGTGTCCAGGGGCAGCTACCAATCAGAACCAGCGCCTTGAGCCCAGCTGCTGGAAGGATCCACATTGCACACATGTACACCTGCAAGTATGTATTACCTACTAACAGACCTTCACCCTAATCACCCTCATTAGCCAGAAAGGGAAATAGGATGAGGCCATTGATGCTGCTTGTGTTTGAGTGCTGAGGGTACTTCTCTGTTTTGGCCGTGTGTGTGTGCATATACATATACGTATATATATATATACACCTGTGTATACATCCACATGTGTATGTGTTGTAAGTGTGTGCGAGTGTGCCTACTGGGAATACATGCTCAGTATAGAGTAATGTTATTTGCAGAACATTGCATTGTTTCAGAATGTAAAGTAACTGGGAGAACTAGTAGATGCGAACATTCAATCTCCTATCTCTTATCTGGCAAGGTTTCCTAGGTTCTTGAGAATGAGAAAGAAAGAGGAAAGGAAGAGCCATGTTTGTCCAGTGGTTTGTATGTTAACTGACTTTCTTCAAAACATTAATGTTTAAATAGACCAAAAAAATGGGGTGCTTATTCATCACAAATGAAAGTGACAGGCTTAAAATCTTTTTGAGGCATAATGGCAAACGTGCTTTCAGACGTGACCTGAAGATGAACAGAGGTGGGGACTGTGGTATAGATGTGGTATGTTTAAAAAGGTACCAGGGACAAAACAGTGTATACGTGTGTATGTGTATGGGTGCACACACGAACACTTGTACATATTTTGCATGTTTTATACACACAAATTTCTTTAAATCTACTCTTTACTCATTTCTATTTAGAGAGAAAGCTGTTATAACAGCACTTGCTTTGAAGAAGAAAGACATCTATTTGGTATACTAGATGATTTCTAAGCTAAAAAGGTAACTTACACTATTAAATGTTATCTTCTTAATAGTATTGCTGTTCAGCAATCATTTAAAGAAAATTGTAGTGTGGAATAATACACAGAGAACATCTGCAAAAAAAAGAAAAGATGCATTTTAAATGTTTTTGTGAATACATGCCCTGTGGTTAGATATAACTGTAGAATTGTGCTTGAATGAAACCTGAGGTGACAGTTAAGGGAGAACACTAATTTAATAACAGTTGATGAATTAAGAAACCATATTACTTTTTAAAATTACTTAGGAAATCTCCTCCAAATCCGCTTCTTGCCTGGTTGATTCTTCTGGACAGTGTGTCAAAAAGATTTGGAAACACGCAGTCTGTACAAACCATTGTGTCTGGTTTAGCCTCTTTTTCACTTTTGAAAGGGACATCAAAGATTTATATTTCCATTCCAGTAAATACACTCTGTATAAGAGTTTTCCTTTTGGGACAAAATAGTGCTGATTATCACAGAATTTCTACTAAACGATACGTAACTTTTAGCATTCACCACTTTTAAACAGAAGAAAATGTTAATGACACAACATCCAAGAATCAATAGTGGCAATAAACCATTCCATTATACTAATACATAACAGAAGCCCAAACCCTTTACAAAAATACAACTTTCCAGGAAAACATCTTAATTGCGGTGGCACAAGCATCTAATAATTAAAGCCAAATACTAGAAACATTACAAATTCAGTGTCAGCAAAATGAGTATGGGGGTATTATTTGAACTTGATAGTTGTGGTTTCTAAAACGTTTTCAAAGCAAGCAGGGAATGACTATGATAGAAGGAAAAAAACCAAAATATCTTTCCCACCACTCACAAAGACCTCAAACAAGGTAATTTCAGTTACTTTTATATGGATTTAGACCTTTTCAGAGTTGCCCTCTATATTTCCATTTCTAGAAGAGATTATTTCAATTAATTTTTCATGAAGCATAAATTAACCTGATGTCTCATCTCAGTGCTCCTCTGTGTAGTGATAGATAAAGGGAATGTCATTATACATAAAAAGACAGAACTTTTGAAACAGGTGATTTTTAATTAAATAGAGACAGTAAGTCTAGTACAAACACATTTCTATGTATATGTACATGTTTCTATGCAGCACAAGTTTTAGCTCTAACTTCTCAATTGTCAGGGGATATTCTGAGGCCTAAAGAAAAAAAAAAAAAAACCAACCCAGCTAGTGCTGGTTACTATGAACAACACTCTAGTTTAACAACTCCATGAAAACAAAAGATTAAATTGAGTACAATACACCTACTAATGAATTTTCTGTCTTGCTTTTGTGATTCAAAGAGATAACAATGTCCTAAGACATGGATTAAAAGTCTTCTCCCATGAGAAAGACATGAATTCCCTCCTCCTGTAAATAACAATAACAATATACTACGCATGTATAGTACTTGACCTATGATACTGTGTCTCCCTGTCCAGACTTTAGAATTTAAACTGTATTATATACATATGTTTAGTAACAATGACTTTAAGAAAAAAAGGACCTACAGTAAGATAGTAGCCTCTTTTTTCTTTTTTTAAAGTTTTTTTCCCCCTTGTATTTGCTATAAGCTATAACAAAACCCCTCTGTAGATATTTAGAAAAAGGAATGAGTAGTCCTTTTACAGCTTTGGTCATTTAAGTTAGTTTTATCATAAGAACTTAGAAAATAAAGAACTCAATATAAGTATATTACCTCTTTGTTTTTCCTATTCAGCTCTGCAAGTCAAGAGGAACAAGCACCGAAGATGAAGGAAAACAAAGGACTCATGCTATCAATTCAGGGTCACTTTTATTCCATATGTATATTAAAAAATACATTTTACATAAAGCCAGTCTTTAATAAAATAATTCTTCATTATCAAGTTTCTACAATGCCTTTGCCAGTATGAATTAATAAGAATTTGACTAGTGTTACTGTAAGATGTTAATAATAATGGAAATTTATTACATTTACTACTTAAACTCTTCATGATTGTACTTCAGGAATAGCAGATCTTTTTATTTCCTTAATGCATTAAAATAGCAGGCCCTGATCCTGCACTTGCTCAGGTTCTATACCCTGTGGGTTTTCTGGATCAGTTTAGTACATATATACTACTATGTAGCACTAGGCTCTGATAGCTAATATCTTATACTAACTACAGAACATTATAGGTTTCTGGGTACTTTAGAGACATTTAAAAGGGCTCAGGAGGGCATTCAATGTCTAAGACAATCACATGGTATCAAAAAGTAGTAGTATTGAAAAGTCTTATTCATAGATGATGTCATTTCTCATCAGTTCTGTAATTTTTTTAACTTATCCTGTTTAGAAGCTTAAAGTTCCAGAATGGAAAGCCTTTAGATATTTTTAATTTCTTGTGATTTCCTCTTAGAAAGATTACCTTTGCTTCCACTAAAACCCAACATATTTGAGACACTCCAATATACATACCAATAGAAGTAACTCTTCATTTAAATAACATAAAGTACTGTCTTTCCATTGTTTGGAAAATGAGGTTCTAGAAGCATATGTAGATGAGTAGTAGGAAAGGAAAGGAATCCAATTTTGTCTGTTACAGACACTGAATTTGTATCAGAGCTACCTCAATACTCTGCCATCTTGCAGTCTGTATTTCCCACACTCATTTAGTGTGGCCAGTTCTTCCAGAAATCAAGCTAGACAGCAACTTGTAAAGATGTAATAGAAGGTGTTGCTCAATGAATAAACTTTTTCAAGTAAAAAAAAGCAAAATAAAATCATAGGCTCAACTCTTATGAAAGATTAGAGGTGGATTATCTCAAAACAGTGTGACAAACTGAAGCATTTAATTATTGACAACTGTGTTCAACTGAAAAAAACAGGTGTTATTTTTGACCAAAAAAAAAAAGTCTTCCTGTTTTAAATAGTGAGGTTTCTGAAAACACATTTTTTCCATCAAGCTGTACTTTGATGAAAAATTCCAAGCCAGACTGAGCTATAATTCCTTTGCTTTCTCCCCTCTCCATATAAATATTTCTTTACTTGTTTGTATTGTGATGTTTTTACCACTAAAGAGAAAATACAGGAAGTAATGAGTTATATGCTAGTAAGTTTATTAGGAGCTGAGACATGTTTGTTTTAAAAGCCCTGGATAAAGACTGTGCCATTGTTCAGTACTGAGCAACACCTTGAAATATGCCACCAAAAAAACCCCTCACAACCTAAATTTATTTGGGCCACTAAGTTATACATACATTTAAAGAAGAAAAAGGGAAGGGAAAAGAGAAAAGAAAAGAAAAGAAAAGAAAAGAAAAGAAAAGAAAAGAAAAGAAAAGAAAAGAAAAGAAAAGAAAAGAAAAGAAAAGAGAAAAGAAAAGAAAAAAGAAAGTAAAAACAGGGAAAAAAGAAGCAAAACATGTTGAAAAGAAATATTGATAGGCTATGCAGAGAGCAATGGATCAATACTTGAAATGTTTTTATCTTCTTTCTTTACCTTTTTTTTGTTTTCTTAATGACATTTGATTTATTTCTTGGTTTTGTGGTGTGGGTTTTGATTGGGTTTTTTTGGGTTGGGTTGGGCTTTCTACAGCTGTTTTGATTAAAACTGCTAATGTTTTTCAGTCCTCTCTTGGTTCTTCCTATTAGAAGAGAGACTGCAGTGCTAACAGAATATTATGTATACCTGTGCATTAAATGAGTTATTTTCCATAGCTGTTTAGGACTTTCTTGTCTGAAAAAAAATTTTATGTGGGAAGAAAATCTATATAAGAGTGTATTTTCATATGTAGATAATCAATCACATTTTGCTTGAAATTAATATCTAATAACTACATGACTAGTTCTAATTTTCTGCTTTCAAATTATAGAAGTAAGAAACATTTTTGTGTCCATTTACACAAAAACCTTTTGAACTCTTATTTCTGTGTTTAAGCTTAAAGTAGCGGTTATTTCATTAAATTTTTACAGATGATCCTCTGTGATTATTTTGATCATTCGAATTTTTCACTTCCTCCTTAAGTAGCTAAGTAATTGCTCTGGTAGAAACACATCCAGGTTTGTACAATCTTTTAAATGTTTAATTTACAAGCTTAATATAATACACGAATATAAGAATGGAAATTATTAGGAATTCCTATTAAAAAGATTCCATGAAAGAAGTCAAGAAATCACTTGTAGTTATAGTTATGTTTGAGAAAATTAGTTTCCACAGTGATCCTACACAAGTACATATTATGAACTTACAGCCATCCTAGGCCAAATCAAAAATCCATTTAGTATCTGGTCTTGAAGAATTACTCATGTACATACCTAGAGAAGAGTATAAGAAAATAGAAAATACCATTGCGTGTATTTTTCCTCTAAATCTGTATTGAAGTATCTGATTTCATGTAATAGATAAAATACCATGCAAAGACTGTGAAAAGATGGATTAGTAATTAACACTAGTAAGACACACTGCAATTACAGCGAATTCTTTCCACTGCTGAGCATTAATATTGCCATACCTTCTTTTTCTTAACAAAACAATCTAAGAAATCGTAAGATTTGGAAGTTGAAAAAAATATGTTCTATTTTCTGAGATTATCTGAAGTCCAATTAAAACCGAAGAGACATCCATCTGAGAAAAATATATGCAGATAAATAAGTCCTTTTAAGTAGTCCCATTGTAAAGAAATTAGCAAGTTTTCTAAGTCATCTTTCTGATGGGAAAAGAAAGTGACACAGTGTTAACTGCAGTGGTTCATAACACAAAAGAAGATGATAGTAACCAGAACAATTAACTGATGTGATGATAATCAATGTGTAACAAATTATTATTATACACATATGTGTTTATTGGAATGAAGTATGCTTAATTCAATCATTAAAGTCTAGAAATTTCATATTATTTAAAAATTCTGTTAATACAGTTCCTGGCTAAGTGGAAAATTACCTTGAGGAAAAATATATCTGTGTACATCAACAAACTGAAAAGGTTATCTTTTTTAGGATAACTTGCTAAGTATAGTGATTCTAAATGCTATTTTACTAGGTACATTTTTTAGGAGTATCAGAAATTCTCTGTGAGGTTACTGTTGCCAGCAAATTAAAAAAAACAAACCAGCTTCTCCAAATCCTTTACTGTAGAGCTAAGCAAATTGTCACAAAATTTGCAACAATCAAAATCTATTTATACCAAAGAGATCCTGATCTGACTAAATCAGTTAGATCTAGATGGGATCTCGCTCTAACTGTTGCTTCGTAATTTGAAAGATTCAAAGTATAAGTTTATGTAAAAAATATTTTTAATTTAAAATGTAAATTAATCATATACTGAATAATAATTTGTCCTTTATTAAATAGAATATATAAGGTAAGAACTGTTAAAGCCTGAAAGATCTTCTGAAAAAGTAAGATTATCGTTATCTTTGAAATGTGTGAAGCACAGCAGTAGTATCTCAAGCAAACAAGGTTCATTAATTTGACTAGTACAGAAATGAATTAGTCTTTCAGGGTTTCAGATAGTTTCTGTATTTTATTCAGAAATTTGAAATCATCAGCCATGTAAAAAAAAAATATTTTAGCAATAAACTTAGGTAACTACAGTTCACATGCATTCTCACCAGCATCAGAGAAGTTCTGTTTTATTTGGTGCAGCATTGGTATTACCACTTCTCTGTATCTTACAGAAGTTAGTTGAATAGCCTTTGTTTCACAACAGTGTTTGATGACCATCACTGGTTTCCTGAACTTCATATTCAGGAAGACTTTGTATAGAAGAGAAAGACTCTTCACCCTCGAAAATCTTTTGTAGAACTATGTTAGAACTACAGATATTTTGCCTGGAAGGGACCTTTGGAGGCTATGTAGTCCAATCCTCTGCTTTGAGCAGGACAATTGCTTTCTCTAGACGAGCTGTGACTTTGTATGGCAAAGTCCTGAAAATCTCCTGGAGACTAAGGTCCCATACATACTTTGGATAACATATTTCAGTGCTGCACTACCCTTCCTAGTGAAGAAGGTTTTATTAGTATTCAAACATATTTTAGGTGTTTGCTATTGATATTGACCTTCATAACCTATGTTGTGATCTTCTTTACATACTTAGCTGTTAAAAAAAAATGAGGGGGGAAAAAGACACATACCTTCCACTTTTTAAGGAGATGGTGTCACAGGAATCTTCAGAATAATTTTTGTGAAGTTAACATATAATTGGGCCTTATAATTAAGAACAGTGACTGTAAAAACTTGGTGCATCAACATCCGTAAGCTTTTGCACAGTTTTCACTATATACATCTGTACAGACAAACGAATCATCTAGGATGATGACGATGCATAACTCCAGATGTAAAAGACATCATTCCTTAGTTTTAATGGCCCTAGGATCAGGCCATGAGTCAAAAATTAAGGAAACAGCATTTTCTTTACAAGATTGCTTTTATATAGGAAAATAATGAAGATTCTGTTTGTTCCATGGCCATTCTTACGAATAAAAATAACAATGCAGGAAGTCCAATTGACTTCAGATGACACTTAAGTGCTTAGAGCAGTGATAGATTTCAGCCTATAACAGACAATTGGTTTAAAATCTACAGAACTTGATTCAGCCTTCATAATATCATGTACGGCAGCATTAAGATAGCTATCCTCAGCACATTTCCCTTCAGGAAATCTTAATGCATGAGTGGTCAATTGACAGCAAAACTATGTCCTCCCATCTCTACTGAAATGATACGTTACTTAAAGACATATAACACATGAGGCAGTTAAAATCTCCATATCTTAATCCTCATTTCATAACACCTTATGGGATCATTTACCTTCTGTGAATAGTGGCATTTAAATGCTACGATTCTGATTTCTTAATGTTTTATACTCATCTTTAAATCATATGATACAATGCTGTGAAATATTGAACACCTCTGGCCAGATGAAAAGAGCAATCTAAATCTTTAACTGTTCTCAAAAACTCTTCCTTGTAACACATGACTCAGAGGTTTTTTACTGTCCTCCAAATACCCAAAGATCCAGGGTGTCTGGATGCCCATAAATCAGCCCAGTATTGGCAGCATGGCACCTTGCATCTTACGAAGTTTTGTAACAATTTGAGAGGATCTCTGGGGTATGATCTAGCATATTCAAAGGATATTTCTCATACAGGATCTTTTTAAAAAGTGAAGTTGCAACAACCTTCCATTTACAAAAGAACATGATTGCACAGACAGATTGTTAGGTCAATCCTTTCTGTTAAGAATGTCATGCATTTAACTGTTTTAAGTCTCAACTTAGATAATTACATTAAATATGAACTGGGTGAACATACTGCACCACGTGGATGAGAATCCATAATACTCTACTCCCCAAAAACTGCATATAACAAAGACACAAAAGAATTCACCTTCTTGTTTGGTCTCCTTGATGAGGAAATGAGTTTTTTGAAGAGCACACTATGTATTTTCAGCAGGGAAAAATGGGGGTGGAGGGGGCGTGTATCAGATTGTATTCAACAGCATTTTTTTTAATATGTCTTAGCATGGAACCATTTAATATGTATTTGACCCAAATATATTTCATTACAGAAGTGTTATGTTGGCTTTTAATTTAAAAAAATGCAAAAATAAAAATAATAGTAACTTTTATGATTTAGCAAAATCTATTTTATAGTTTATTTTAAAGTGCAAGTTTATGCAAACATTCCATAAGATTTCCACATATGTAAAAGGTTTCAGGCTTCTTTCTGTTTGAACAATAAATTGCTATTCTTCTGTAGTTTATTTGGTAACTAGTTACAACTGGAAGAACTTAAAAAATTCTTAACTTGTAACACAATTCACCACAAAATAATCTCGATGAATTGATCTACAAAAACAAACAGCTAAAGTTACAATAAATAACACTTCTCCTTGAAATATGAAACCAATTTTTTCTTCTTTTCTGTGTTCCATCATTCCATTGCAAAACTAAAAGTAACAGTAAGAGTAGAAGCAGTCCTTCCAGTATTAATAGGAGAAACATACTGTGAATATTTTGAAGTTAATGTCTTAAAACACAAAACTTTGGTTTATGAAATGTGCGGTGTTTCATAATGCAAGTTCATTTGCTTTATGAAATGTGCTGTGCACATGTACTTGCACTCCATCTTGGGGAACCTGAATAAATAAAAAAAGTTCTTCACATCTTGCTTTCATAGAGCTGAACAGCATCTGGTGTTTTACTTTTTTCCTTGAGGTTAGCTGCTATCCATTAAACTGTGGCTCTTAGAGAATTTGTTCTGTTGTGTCAAAAAGCCGAAGCTGACTGTTAGGAAATGTGCAGGAAAAACAATGCCTTGCTATACTTTTCCAGTATGGCAATTAACTTCCCTATATTTGTTCCAGCTACAGTTCACGCCTATTTCAAGGAACAAAAAGATTTGATACCAACTCTTGAACGCGAACAAGAATACCATACCAATCAAAAAGAAACAGGTTTTTTGACTTCTAATGCAGGATCTGTAGTAGATCCATCTTCTCCATCTCAAATCCAACAGGGTGCACCAAACATTAAGTCCCAGAGGAACTGATTGTTGAAGGCAATGCAAACACTGCAAAATCTCTCCATGGAGTAGGTTTCAGCTGCTGCAGTGGACTGTACTGCTAGAGGTCTGTCTACAGCTGAGGAGGAAATTCGTTAATGGAAATGAAAGTATTCTGTGCTGGGGAGCACAAGAGAAGAGAAGAGAAATGTTCTAGTGTTAAGAAAGTTTTTCAGCTGACCTTTGAATTAAGGCAAGTGCTTGCGTGGGTTTTTTTCCTCGTGATGATTTCATTGCACCTACATGAAACTTGCAGATTGTGTTGGTGTGGCTAATGAAGTATATTGCTGTAGATAATGGCATTCTCAGAATGATAATCCAGAATCCTTTCTGATGATGACTTTGAGATTCAGTCTCCATTTTTCCCTTGTCACTATTACTTTATCCTTTGAAATAATATTTTACTTGTGATAAATACCCCTTTTTCATTAGCACACCAGAAGTGGATATTTATAAGATGATTTGATATCCCAGTCAAATTTATCTTTTCAGTTTAGCATACTATAAAATTAGTAATCTCTGCTAAGTAAATACAAATAAGTTACACATTGTAAACACCCTCTGGTTAGGGTCATACTGGGGACTTCTTTGTCATGCAAAGAGTGGCCAGAACTTGATCCTCAAATTACAATCAGGGGAAGAGTGACTGCGGGGGGAGAAACAGTGACTGCAGGTGAAAAAGCTTTGGTTTAGAGTATGGTAGGTTTCACACGTCAGTTATAAGAAGTATGAACTCATTTCCAGTCTGGAATTTGGTTACAGAAAGGTTGATCTGTCATTCCAGTGGAGAATAATGTGTGAAAATAATGGACCAATACTGAACAGGCAAATACCTAAATTTATGTGTAAATTTACAGGTTTTGTCAGAAGCGATTTTTGGGATGGGGGTTTGGTTTTGTTTTGGTTTATTTCAAGCTATACAGAAGCTAGGAGCAGCATCACTGCAAGTAATGTATATTTAAGTATTGGTACTAAAAGTCTGTATGACAAACACCTGTAGCAGGAAGAAAAAGAAAGAAAAATATGTTTAACCTTTATAATGTTGAAAAGATAAAAAAAGTTTAAAATAAAAATATGCAATGAACGGCTTTAATATATTTTTATTTAGGAAACAGGTCTATAATGTTATTTAATATATTTTCTTCACTCAGATGTGAGGGGAAAAATGGTAGTGTTGGTTACCTAGAGGTACCCTAACAACAACTACATAGCTGCCATACACATCAGTGTGCTCGGTGAAGTACTGTTCTGACACTCATTTAAACTATTGTGCTGTTAGGAGAAAAATGTATCCACTTAGTTGCAAACTGTCAAACACGCTTTGCCTTCCAACCTCTGTTATTCTAGCTAAGTGAATTGTATCAAACCACTTAACTGTGCCTTGTTACTGGAAAAAAAAAAAGTGAGACAAGGGTATTGACAAAAAAATTCTGAATACCCCTCCCAACTTTCTGCAAACACAAATAACATTAAGGATGCATTTCTAATTGTTATAACGAAAATGTTCCAAGGAACTGTTAGAAACAGATATTGCATCCTTTTTTCTTGATAAATAATGCCTTTCTTACGACACGATTTTATTTTTATCAGCAGATATTGATATTATTCAGCTGGAGAATAATCACATAAGGCCAAATACACATCTCTTTTTGTAATGGCAATATATATATAAGTTTCCTCATAACTGGAAAAATCACTGTCTGAAAAAGTTATTAAGAGGTGAGGTTATAGGCAGACCCCTCCCTCCTCATCATGCAAACTTTCACTACGTGACAGTCAGGTAGAGACACATGATAGGAAATTAGGTAACGTGCCACATTCTAGTGATGCCTAGATGCTGCAAAACTACTTGCAGAGTTACAAGCTCCCACAGAGTACAGCTGCCCTTACATGTGAACGAAGTGAATTTCCCTGCTAAGGGAAAGCTAAAAGCTAAAGCTCACTTTAATTCTGCTGAGTGATGCTCCAATACAGCTGTACAACTGAGTTGCCTTGACATTAATTTAGATCACTCTTCTTTCTGATGCTTTGAGACTGCAACAAAGAATGTTTTGCCACACAGTTGTCCTCAACATTCTGCCAAATAACTGTTAGCAGCTAAGCAAAGTGACATCTGTGCATGTGGCAATTGTCTTTAGTCTGAAGCTATTTCTCTTAAATCTAAGCTTGAGGGCCTGAATCATCATGTCCCTACATTTTGCCAGTTGCAGAGTATTATCTTTACTCTCATTTTTTACTAATGGAAATAACTACTGAAATGAAAGTCACTGAAATACTAAACACTGAAATATCAAACACCATGAAGAGTTTTGTTCTGTGTTTTTGGTGTGTATTTTTCCTTTATACTGATGAGATCTCTGAAAATCCTGCAACCAACAATGTTAGAGAGTTGATTTAATATTCAGAGTTTTCTAGTGTCACTTCCATTGACTGAATTTGATTTTTTCATTGAATCTTAATCATTTCAAATAAAGAAGTTACTTTGTTTTTTTCTTTTGGAAAGTAAATTGCTTAAATGTAGATACCTAGTGTCATTTTGATGCTCAAGCCATCCCACCAAGGTTCCAGTTGCTCCTCTAGACCACGGCATGGGTTTCCATAAGTTGCATGATATCTCCATGAAGCCCATTCACATATCTTGAATATGCAAGGACAGTTAAAATAACTGATAATTATTTAGATAACTAAGTTAATGTAAAGTTAATGTAGCTGCATTTTCCCTTTTGTCTCACCCTTACCTGCACAAATAATACTTAGCATTTTGTTTACTTATCTGGAATGATCATAGCAATAAAAAAAATATATTTTATTGTTGCTATACCAGAGTTACTCTTCCTAATCCTCCTAAATACACAGGTTTTCTGAATTGAATTATTCTCAGCCATAGAAACAGGAAATAATACTTGCTCTCTAACAACTGAAATTTTGATTTTTGGAAGTCAAGATTCCCATAGCAAATTTATGACACCTCTAAAATATTAAGGAAGTTGATTTGCTAACAGAAACAACATGTGGTCAGATCCTCAAATTACACAAATTAGTGTAGCACCATCAAAGTCATTAATTCTATGAAGATTTGAAAGAACTGAGAATCTGAGAATCTTTTGTATGTAGTGTAGGAAATTTTCTGTCAGAAACATATGTACAAACAACATGAAGAACTGATATTTGCATATACAAATAGGTAAGACATCAATAGTAAGGTGAACTAAACTATCTTTTGAGTTTATCAAGACTTCAGTACTAAGTTTAGCATACATACGTGAACATGTACTAATGATGCTGATCTTCAGCTCTACAAATACAAATTAGAAAAAAAACAGTTCATGCATAGTCAGTTTACAAAAGATTTACTTAGAGGAAGATAAATGCAGGTCAGAATTTGTGTTTTGGCACCATGTCAGTCATGCACAGAAATTGAAAGGAATTACTGCACTCCGGACAAGATGCTTCTGTCCTTATGACAAGAGTGAGAGTTGTTGTGTTTAATTCCCAAACAATTCTAAACTTGTGCATGCAGGAGTTGCTTTCTTCTTTAAAAAGTGACCTTTAAGAAAAAGACATTAAAAAACCTCTTTATTTCTTTTTCATTCATAGAGAGCAGTTCCTTGATTTGCTTGAAAGGCAGCCAGGAATAAGCTTTTTCTTTTCTTGTGAGTTGAAAAAAAATACAAAATTATACTGAATAAATAGCAAATATAAATCTAGTGAGAATTCATTGCAAAAATAAACCTGCAGTGTTCTACTTTCTTTTATGTATTTTTCCCACAACACATTATGTTCTTCTAATTTCAGAAAATATAACCTATTTTTGTACGAACAGCTAAATACTATGATTCTTCCTCATGTGTGTACTGTTGCAGTTGTTCTGTCTGGGAGTTGCTTTTGGGTAGGATGGAAAAGGACCTGTATTTGCACTTGGAAGTTCCTAACCACAGCAAACTCATTTCCTCCAAGAATATTTAAAGCCAGCACAGAAGTTACTTATATACATAGATATAGATACAGATACTTAAAAAAAAAATCAAACTTATTAAACACAGTAACATATTTACAGCTGATTCTCAGTAGCTTTTCAAATTGCCCAGGATTATGAGTTGAAACACCAGTGATGCACAATATTTTATAGCAGCAGCTCAAGAAAAGATTGTCCAAACTTAAGTAAAGCTATCAGATAGGGAAAGTAGCAAAAGGCTTACTTTTTTCTTCAAAAGGCTTACTTTTTTTCATTGAAGATTTTGGGTAAACACGTTTACATATTTTTCCTTCCACATACTGATACAGAATGCACACAATGAAGTTTCATGTAAAATACTTAAACATATGCCGGCTCTGGGTGCATACACAAAAATCTTTTCTTTTTCTGTGTGGGTTTTTTTTTCTTTTTAACCAACATTTAATATGACAACATTTTAACTCCTTTCATATTTATTATAAAGGTATGTTATGTTAGGTGTAGCTGTAGACAACGGTCATGTATGCAGTGCATGTACTAACCTAACCAATCCACTCTAACCATTTAAACAAACAAAGGTAGGATTTTTTTTTTAAAAAGGAATCTAATTAAATTGAGGGGAAAAAGAAAGAGTAAAGGTAACATTTTTCCATAGGTCAGGTACAGATTGGAGAGTGCCATATGCACCTTTTATAATGTTGAGGAATATTGCAGTAAGCAATCTTCCTCCCACAGTTCAATCACACAAAGTTCATGTTTAACTTGGGGTTAGACATATTGCCTGCACACAACCCCATGGCTTCCCACAGTGATCCCTGAGTTTTTTTGCTAGGATTACTGCTGTGCTTAAGTTCTGACTGTTGACATGTTATTATAAGGCACTTTTATTTACAATGGTTCCAACTTAAAATAGAATTACAGAAATTCGGCCCCAGCCCGAAGTGGTATCACTTCATGTTTGCTGCTCCAGGACTTCTAAGTAGTCAGGCTCAGCATGTAAATTAGCTTTGAGTTCAAAATATTCATTTTTAGTCTGTTCTAGAATAACCTTTCTTGGCCTGGAGTACACGAGTGTCTCCATTAACTTCAGCTCTTCATGTGTTCCAGGATAATGAACTTCCATGTCAGGCTGGAACTGGACAATATTTTTCCTTAGATACTCTGTGATCCCTAGTTGCTGAAGTTCTCTCTCTTTTTCAAGAATGTTTCTATACAAGCAGCTGGCATCCTGAAAAGAAAGAAACTCTGCAGATTGGTCTGTAGCCTTATATTTGATATTTGAACCTGTAAGAGGTGAACTGTTCTCTCTTTCCAGGAGACTTCGGCAGAGATGTTTGGAATCGTTAGCTTCCTTCTCACTTCCATCCTCCTGTTGTTCAGTATGCTTGGGACTGAAGGATGGGCTGCGGTAGACCTGAACCACAGGAGTTACCATACGTTGCTCATAAAGAGTTGCAGATGGGCGCTCCGTTGTGTGGTGTGTTGTCTTATGCCCATACATGCTATACTGAAGGTGAACGGGGCTACTATCCCTCATTTGTTCATCTGCTTGTTTCTTTTTGCATCTTCGTCGCCGATGAAGAACAAGAACAACTATTCCTGATGAGCAAAATACAATAGTTATAAACACAATTAGAAGTCCTAAAATTAGAACAGAAAGTGGGACAGCATCTGTAAGGGACTGCAGGATAGTGTCTGCAGTGTTGGTAGTAGTAGTAGAAGTTGTCACAACTACAAAACTGGCATGAGTTGGTAGAGCAGGGCTGTTGATTAAACCTGGACACAAGACTTCACTGTTCAGGGATTTCAGCTCTTTTTTCGCTAGGTGTCCTGGAGATTTACAAAAAATATCACCCATCATCGTATTCTTACTCAGTTTTTGTATCCATTTTTGCAGCGCAACTGAATCACAGCTACAGTCCCAGGGATTGTCTTCAAGTTCAATTTGTACCAGCATATCCAGTTCATCCAAGACATTGCTCACAGGCAAATGAGAAAATAGGTTTGTTTTCAGATTTAGTCTGGTAATTGGAACACCTGAAAAGATATGGGGTGGCAAAGCCTGCAGAAGGTTGTTGTTTAAATAAAGGACCTTAAGTTTTGGCATTACATTAAATGTCCCTGGCAATACTTCTTTGATGGCATTATATTCAAGGTACAAGTACTCAAGGTGCTGAAGGCCAAGGAAGAGATTCTGACTTAGCTTTGTAAGATGATTGCCATTGAGATATAATTTCTGCAGTCTAGTCAGATTCGCGAAGGATCCTTCTTCAAGGATTTCAATGCGATTGTTCCCCAGGTGAAGCATTTCCAGGCTGGCATAGTCTGCAAGATCTGATTTCAGTAATGTATGAATAATGTTTCCAGCTAGAATAAGCTTTTTAGGATAAGGAGGAGGAGGTCCTAAATCAGACAAGCTTTCAATATTTCGCTCCTGGCAGTGCATGAGAACTCCTGAGAGCATATGGCTGGTGCAGTGACAGGGGACAGGACAGGAGATTCCTGGAAACTCAGTAGTAGGCTTTGAAGTATGAAGCACTAAACTTGGTTCTTTAGTAGGAGCTTTCAGGATAGGAATCACCTTAGTTGATAGGTGACTATCACTGATAGAGGTGGTTACAACCAATGGCAGTGATCCTGAAGGATCTTCAAGTTCATTGACAGGATGAGTAGGACAAAGTGATTCTTTTTTCAACCGGCTTAAGATGCTACCTTTGATAACTGGAGGACTATTGCATACAATGTCACCTATAATTGACTGAGGAGGCATGTTTTCTAGCCATATTTTCAGCTGCAGCAAATCACAGTTACAGGCCCATTTGTTGTCTTCCAACTGGAGGTCTAGTATTCTACCAATGTGTTCCAAAAAGCCAACATAGGGCAGTGTCTGTAATTGGTTTCCACGGAGGTCTAAATGGGTCAATGGCACAAAACGAAATATGTTCGGAGGAAGATACTCAATGGCATTATCATTCAAAATAAGCACTTTAAGCCTGTTGAGCTTGCTGAAGGCACTTGCTTCAATCATTGTGATGAAATTGTTGTCTGCTTGAAGAAACTCCAAATTTTCCAATCCATTAAACATATCTTCTTTAAGTGTTTCTAAAGAATTGTGATTGATATGAAGTTGCTTAAGAAGGCTGAGACCACTGAAAGCCCCAGGCTCAATATCTGCAATATTATTAAAACCAAGATGTAGAGAGATAGCATTAACAAGGCCAGCAAAATCATTCACATGTAACACAGTCAGGCCATTGTTTAATAGATTAAGATGGAAAGGCCGTGATGGTGGGACATTTATTTCTGATACCATCTTGATGCCTCTTTCTTCACAGTTTATAATCATGGTATCATCCTTTTCTTCACAGGAACACAAACTCTGACAAGATCCTCTGGCTGAAGTAAAAGAAGGCTGTGAGTGGAAAGGATCAGATGCAACGACAACTGAATATAGAATAAAAATCCAGAGCTTCATGGTGCCCAGCAGATTCTATAAAAAAAAAAAAAGAAAAAAGAAAAAGAGAGGAAAAAGGAAGAGTAATCTGGTAATGGTTTCACAGGGTTGATTTTTGTTTTTATTTCTGGGATGGAGAGGAGCAATAACAATTCCTACTACTTGACATTGAGCTACCTCACCTTGCAAACAATATCATAGAATCATAGAATAGTTAGGGTTCGATCATGCAAAACATTTGAATGATTTTCTAAGGAAAGAAAAATACAATTTAATGTACCAAATCAATAATCACAGGGAGTGCTTCAGTACTTTCATGCTGATGCTCAAATTAAGAGATGATCAGGAGTGTGTTATCTTTCTTTATACATCTTATAGAATGTTTTGCCAGTAAACAAAAGTAAGAAGTTACTGCCCTGAGCAACTTAAATCCAGGCTAATATAATATTTTGGATAGTTGCTTTGTGTCACCATATAGCACTGAAAATTTCAGAGTACATCACTAAGCTCAACTTAATGTTGTCCAGCTGCTGAAGAGAAGAAATAAGATTCGGTTTGGTTCAGCAATGTGTGGTGAGAGCAAGCCCGTTCAGTCAGGATAAAGGGAATCTATCCTTTGGTTCTGCATTATGTGTATAAATCAAAAGGTAGTTCATATGCAACCCTTGTGCCTGCAAACCAAAAAAAAGTACACAAAAATATTTCTTTTTCTTTACTTAAATGTTAATGCATACATCATAGTTTGTGGATATTTAGTGAAAGCAGGAACACAGCACATACTAGTGTAATATGTTTCTAGATAACATGTGCATTAAATAATTGTGTACACAATTGAAATAAAAAAGAATGAACTGAATGCAGTATATGTCAGAAGAAATAGGTAGGCAAGGGGCAAGCATTTTTTTCAGATTATTAGACTCCTTCTAACTATTATAATCATTAATTACTGCAAAAAATCTGAAATACACATGGTACTAACTGTGCTTCACAAGTTAAAAATGACCACCAGTTGTGATCCCTACGTTATGTAACTTAAATTATCATCTGTCAAGCTGATCTTGAACTTTGAAATACCTGATAAATGCATCATTGCAGCACAACTATGGAGTCACAAGCAAAATTCACACGTTGTTATAATAGGTGTGAATTCTTTTATGCTACACTTTATTTGAAGATTCTTTGGGGTTTTTTCTATCAAGGCTGTCTAGTTAACAAGAACAATGGTAATTCTCAATATATAAGATGGAGTGAAATCACTGTTTATAATCTTTAATTAAATATTTCCACATTTGCTAAAAATAAATAAATACTTTTTCAATGGAATGGATGATTTAAAACACAAGAACTTTTTTGGGGTGGGCTATTTATTCTAGGACTGAATTAAGCAGCTTTCTTAAGTAATCTATCTAATAAGGGTCACTTAATCTTTCAAAGAAAGCTATTGAAACATGAAGTACACAATGTCACTACATAACCAGATGAAGTGTTAATTTCTGAAAGATTAGAACCTTTTACAAGAACCTATTCAATTACACACATGAACACTCTTACAGTGTGGCCATATGATTTGCCGTCTCATCAATATATATTTTAATTATCATGTACCTTTATTATTAGCAACACCATTTCTCAAGGCTTCTCTTAAAACAGATTGCAAAGATTTATACATGTAGGCACTTAAATGCTGTGGTATGAGCATCTCACACACACACACAAGAAGGAACAACAGCAAATGCATACACAGTGAATTATGGTTTTATTCATTAGAGGCTCCTGATAGGTGGGAATAGATGTATGATTTTAGAAATAGTAAGTGAAACACAGTGTGAGAAAAAGTGTCCTTAAAAATATGACCTTTCAGCTTTGTTTCTGTACGACAAATAATTTTATTGTCTCATATAACACTCCTTGAACTCTCGCTGCCTATGCTTAAGATATTTGTCTTTAAGTTTGTTTTCCCCAGAAGTATTGGATGAGAAACAACATGTCAAGATGTTATTTTGAAGTTTGCAGAATAATTCTAGGATCATATTAAGCTAGAGTTTTATCCTTGCTTTACATGCATCAATATCCCTTCCAGTGACCCAAGGTAAAAAAAAATGCAGGCTCTTGACACAGATGCCAGCTTCAAACATACTGTATGAGTAATTAGACTTTATTTCTGTACACTGTTTTTCTGTAGGAATTCCAGCTTCAATCTGCATCAAATTTAAACTGCAGTTAAAAAGTCCCTGAGCAAAAATAAAGGGGTGAAAAAAAATAATCTGAAAAGTATGTTGCATTCTAGGGCATATTGAGAAATTAGCTTATAAAAATGAGAGCCCTCCTCTCAGAGATGAACGTAACATTTGTAACCAATTGGAAAACATTACCATTTTAATCATCATACTTTTGTGAGCAACACTGCCAGAACTCTCACACACACACATATATTCTCAACAAAAATTAATAGGAGCGTTGTATTCTTTTTTTCATTTTTCCAATTTTTTTTTGGTCTGAACATTCAGGAGTATGTAATGAAGCTCTCAGTGGACTACTACTGGAAAATAAAAACTGTTTTTAAGGTTATCAACATTTACCTGAAAGAATTCACAATAAAGTAAAATTTAATTTTAAAGTCTTGACAAAGCTGACCTTTTTCTCTTTCAAGTGATGAGCTTTTTTAATAAATTCTAAATGGTGACTTAAGTTTGTTCATTTTACCTGCTTTCATGTAAGCCACTACTAACTGCACACTGTAACTAAGCTTTTAGCAGTAGGAATTCTAAAGGACTGTAAAAGTCACAGTCCTTTCTACCAGGCAGTTGAATACTTTCAGAAGTAGTCACCTTATAGCAAAGGCATCACAAGCTTGACAAATAATAATCAACTTGGTTTTAAGACATTGAAATAGCTTGTTATTTTACTTGGGGGTTTGTTCATTTGAATGTTTCAATTCAGTTGTTTAAAAACTGCATGTTGAAGAATTTCAAAGCCTCAAGTTAATCCTTTGGGATTGTTTATTAAATTCTGAAGGAAATCACTGTCAGACAAGCGTTTAATACCATTCTTTCACTTCAGGAAATAAAAGCAAACACCCATTCCTCCCCCCTCAAGGGATTTGAAATCAGCATTTCCTTAACATACATATTCTACACAGCTGGCAGTTTGAATAAATGCACCTGGCAGACTGTTTGAAAAAAAACCAGTATAAAGAGCCATCATTTAACATAAAAGTTATACAAAGTCATGCATAAAATAAATTCCATTGTTACTGAGAAATGAATTTCTCATGTACTGAGTTAATTAGTTAACTGGAATCTTTCTTACCTGTACAGCAGTAACACTCCCTGAAATGCTCAGTAATGCACAGTTGAAGCAGCTGTTTCAATGCGATGTAATTTTTCCCTGTGAAAAATGCACACTTTCTTCTGAGTTTCACTTTGCTGCAAGCTCTGGTAATATTACAGCTCCATAAAATTAAAATCCTTGTTCAGAAGACAAAGTACAAAGCATTCGATTGAAAAAATCTTCCAGGCAGCGTGCACATTAGACTATCCTGTAAGTAGCTGTCCTTCTTCCTCAATTAAAATTCACAGCATACTTCGCAGCTATGCTGACTTATCTGCATATAGTTAACTGTTTGCAAGCATTTGGGTGCAGTAAACAAACAAGATGCTTAGCAGAGCTTAACTTGATCACTTGGTTTGTCAGAATTTCAGATGCAAGCTGCTTCTGCGTGCTCTCTGCTCTTTCTAGTCTTTCTTGTTAGCTCAGTTTGTTATTCGTCAGATTGCCAGGGGCAGGGAGGTAGGCGTAAATAAAGAGACTTCTTGGCTTTTGACTCAGCCTTTAAGCCCTTCCCCACCAGAGAGCTCTAATCTGCCAATGTCATTTAAAACAAGATACAGCTCCACCTTGAGACAGATCAGCTCCTCCTCCTGCAATTTCTCTCACCTCCTTTTTCCCTTATCTAAGTGAACCTCGGAATATAAAATTCAGCTAAACATCTTCAAGGTTGCTTAAGGTCTGTTAATGGCTGATTTTTAAGAGCAGTAAACATCCACTGCAGCTCCTGCAATTTGTTCTCTTGGGCAGATCTTGTATTTAGTTTATATCTGCAAATACTTGCTTTAGAAACTGAAAGCATTCTAGCCAAAATACACTCCGCGAAACACACCACAAGGGAAACCTTGTCCTCTAGAAAATATGACAATCACAATGAAGTGTAGGATTATTCAAATATATAAATGAGACAACACAGCTCTCAATCCAGTTTGCTCAATGTAACAGGGGTAGGGATGAGTATGTACAGTTATACGTACTTTATATCTGAGAAAAATAAATTGTGGAATATTAGTGCTTCTTCTTGCACAATGATTGCCTTCAGTCCTTTTAAAACTGCCCATCTTGTTCTGTGGGAAATAAAATGGGTCGATTGTAATTGTCTGTTTTACAGATGTTTGCTTACTGTTTTGGTATCTATCCATGTGAGATTGTATTGTATTTGCATTAAACATTGCTTCCATAAAAAAAGTTCTAGTTTAGGGGGATAGGGCATTCTTAAAGGCATGTTTTATGCTTAAGGTATTATTTTCTTTGTGCTCATAAACAAGTAATTAGCAGATACAGTACAGCTACAAGAAAATATTTATTCCATGCAAGGAGATTTTCCTCCTTCCTCCAGCACTGCAAACAATGGTTTTATATGCTGCAAATGTTACTTCCTTGTCCATCCCACTGCCACGGAGATGCAAAACCTTTTGGTGAGCAACAATAGCTCTGGTGCTTCAGTGTATTTACCCTGTGGAGCATAACATTTCTGGTTGGTTCTTTCTGTGTCCTGGATTGCTTTGCAGATTGTTTGCTACAGCCTCAATGCCACTCAAATGCCTGTAACTTCTTTTGAGCTGTTAGTTCTCCTGGTGGCCTCATTTGCCTTTGAAGGGGTATTGTGACATACTGTTCCATGTTGTGAAGGCTATGAAGATCTTGTCCTATATATAGATATGTACATACATATACATATATATAAGCATATGCATAAATACATATAGACGTATGCATATATGCATATATGCATATATGCATGCATACATATATATATACATCTATACACATAGACATATGTGTATATGCCTTAGCATATTAGGATGAGTTCTTTTAGCAATTTTCTACAGGAAAGATGTAATTCAGCAAAATAATAAAGAAAGATACAATATTACTAAGAAACAGCAACAATTTTATTTCCATTCATTTCAACACATCACTTATTTGATTGCATTTTGCAACTTTTAATGAGCCTTGCCACTCTATCTTGACTTGCAGACATTTGACTGTTAAGGCTTAAGGATTTCTGTGTTCAGGCAAATAAATCATCATATTTTTTATTCATTTTGAATTTAAGAATTGTAAGTCAGATTCTTTCTAATTTTTACCAAACATATTACAAGTGCTCACACTTAGACTCATAGAATGGTTTGGGTAGGAAAGGACCATAAATATCTAGTGGATAGGATGGGACCATAAACATCTAGTTCCAGCCTCCCTGCCACACAAAGGGATACATCCTACTAGATCAGGTTGTTCAATACTTCCAGGGATGGAGCTTCCACAACTTCTCTCTGGGCAACATATTCCCAACACCACAGTAAAGAACTTCTTCCTGACATCTGATCTAAATCTACCATCTTGTAGTTTAAAACCATTCCCCCTTGTTATGCCCCTACTTCCCCTTGTAAAAAGTCCCTCTCCAGATTTCTTGCATGCCCCCTTTAGGTACTGGAAGCTGCTGTAAGGTCTCCCTGGAAATTTCTCTTCTGCAGACTGAACAAGCCCAGGTGTCTCAGCCTGTCTTCACAGGAGAGGAGCTCCACTTCTTTGATCATCTTTGTGGCCCTCCTCTGGACTCGCTTTAACAGGTCTACATGCTTGTTATATTTTGGGCCCCAGAACTGAAGTCAGTACTCCAGGTGGGGTCTCATGAGAGCAGAGTAGAGGGGGTAGAACCACCTCTCTCAACCTGCTGGTCATGCTCCTTTTGATCCAGCCCAGGATACGGCTGGTTTTCTGGTCTGTGAGTGCACATGGCTGGCTCATGTTGAGCTTCTTGTCAATCAGTACCCCCAGGTCCTTCTCCTCAGGGCTGCTTTCAACCCACTCTCCACCCAGCCTGTATGTGGGCTTGCTATTGCCCCAGCCAACATAAGGACCTTGCACTTGGCACCTTGCACACTTCACCTGTTGTCAATTGTTTGAGATGGAGAATGTCTATAGATACTAAAAAATGAAAACATCAGTCTTTACTTTTCAGATAATATCCAGAAGAGTAAAACCTGATCACAAAAGTGTTTCCAGAAACCAGCTACTAAAAGTAGGAAAGCATTTCCTAATCATACACAACTAAAAATCTTCAAGATAGTAATCAATAATGTTTGTCATTCCACAAACTGTATATTTATAAGGTTTATAAAAATATCGCTAATGATTTTTTTTCTAACACAATTTTGTGAATCATTAAGCAGATTTATAAATATAAATGTGTTTCTGCAAGTATATCTCATGGACAGTGTGGAACTGATGTGAAGTTTGTATCCTGTACTTTAAATGTTCACCTTTATTAATTGCCCTGTCGATTTTAAAATTTGTGAAGCTGTATAAATAACATCTAAAACTGTCAGGCTTACTTAATTCCTAAAAGGCCTTAAGCTGTTATGTCATTCTCTTTAGCTCTTCACAAAGTACAGCATCTCTATAGATCAGAAATGAGACCTTATCCCTCTAACTATGCATATATTGTGCATAATTGTCCCCAAGCTAGTGAGTTTTCTTATTAATATATACATGTAGAAACAGAAGTTTTAATCCTATTACTCATGTAGGCCTTGTGTAAAACCATTAAAAAAGAATGTTCTAATCTTGTGTAGAATGTTTTATTAAATTCCTTTCTAAATGGCAAGCTGTGCATATTTTTTTAAATGGTATGCATTACAAATGAAAGACCTGAGCCTGAATTACATAATTTGTAAATTTTTGTATAACCAGAAAACACCCAGGAAGGCTCTTCCAGAATTCACTGTTTTCTTCCTATCAATACATTCCCTTCATACAGGAAAATTCTGAAGACTACAGGGACACCCATAAGAAGCAGTGGAAAGCTTTCTCACATCCTTTCAGTCAGAACTTACTAGAACCACCTCAAGATTACTTTGAAGAATGTTTTCCATATAAAGGATATTAATTTTAAATGTGAAAATTAGGCTTACAATTTACAGATTAGTCTTCAAAATGTGAACTTTCATAGGACCCTACTTATTTATTAATAAAGTTAGTGTTTAAAAATACCAGTAGGAATAAAGATCTGCATGTGCTTTTTCAGTGGAAGGTAAAGCTCCCCACCCCCATCATTCACAACTCATCACCACTGCTCAGTATACACATAAGGAGCCATTTATTCTACACAAGATATATGAGCCAAATAATCTATCCTGCCACACATGTAAGAGTCTGCTAGTCCATATCTGCAACTCTTCACTCATATTTCTTGCAACACCAACTCTTTGAACACTGTATTGGTCTTAGAGCTTAGGATATTATATTGAAAAGGAATATTCTTCTGGAATAATCAAGCAACATCTGAATATTCATACCTGAGAGAGCAGGCTGAGGGACTCTGTTGAAACTCATATACATAGTATACATGAAAACTCCATATGGAGATAGAGTTATCAAGGATAAATCTTAACTAAGTAGGATCATAGAAGATAGCATGTAGGCACACACAAAACAAGCAAACAAAAAAAACCCACCCACTATAATACAATGTAGCTACCATTATGGAAGCTATCAGTGCCTACTATAAAGCCAATGCAGAGTCTTTCTCTGTCATGACAAAGGAAATTAGGAAAGATTTTCTTGAAATTTAAGTTTTGTTACAGTCAAGTGAACAGGAAAGAAATGATTTAGCTTGGCATTAGGAAAGAGAGGGGGTTATTTTTTAGGCATCCATTTGTTTAATTCAGCTACAGAACAAGTATTTCTCTCACAGAACTATTCCATCTTTTTCATGCATTGGGGTAGGTTTTACTCAAAACCTTTTCTGCTCTGAACACACTGTGTGGCTTTTTGCAGTCATGAACACATTGCAATTATGTAAACAAAGGCCAGGATTCCCCTCTAAAAGTGCTATGTAAGCCTAGTGCCTATTCTCTAAGTAAATATATGGCTTAATTTTTCCATGATCCTTACTGACAGGCAATACTTTGAAAAATCTGCAGAAAAAGGAACAGCTGTAAGAAAACAATCAGGTTAAAGGAACAGCTTTCTGCTACCTTAATGCTTAATGTTATCTTAATAAGTAACTAAATTATTTTAGATCCATATATGCATACATAAAATACACATATACATACATATATGACATTGTATGCATTGGTAATCATCATCATCATGCAAAAATCATATTCCCTGAAGTGTTTTGAAGAAAGGTATATTGAGGTTAATGTGCTTTGTATTTCGTTTTTCAAGATTAAAAAGTCAAATGGTACTTTACATTTCTGTTGTAGTGAACACATTTTATCCTAGTATCCTTAGCACCATGACTCCTTACAAAATACTAACTTCTTGGTGATTTGATAAAATATGATGTAATGGCTGCAAATAGCCTTTATATTGGAAATACATGAAACCAAGCTGACTTCTCTTTCATACTTCTTGTTTAATAATCTGTCTTTATTGTATTATTCAGCTCATTGTAAATGTGTAAACAGTTCTCTAATTTGCACTTTCTTTCTTCAGCATTTGTGCATTAGATCTTGAATCCTCTGTTTTGTTGACTCACTGACAGAGAACTCCCAATTCTGCACAGTATAAGAAGAGCTTAATATCAAAGTTAAAATCCCCTAAATCATTCTGAGGTAATCTGTCTTGTTCATAGCTTTGGTGTTAGAGTAACAAATGTCCCTTGATCTGAATCAACCTCTTGGAACAGGTAGATTCTCCTCTCCTCCTGAGCTTGGCAATATTTGAATGTCAACTCAAAAATCTGCCTGGAGGTGACTGGTCTGTAGAGAATAAAAGTCACTCAAGAACTTGCAGCCTTCAGTTATTATGAATCAGATACACATTTTTTGAAAGGTACTCTGCTTGCCAGTGACCCAAGAACAGAAAAAAGTCTTGAGTCATGCTTTGGCATTGTTAGCAGCCTAAAAACCTCTCTACCAGTCTGCTTGTACTCTCTTTTCCTATTAACTTTCGTAGTCCAAGAAGCATTATTGACCTTGCATTATGTAGGTTTAGAGTGAAGTGATCCTCTCCACTATCATATAGTTGTCTGAAACTTTTTTAAAACTGAGTGAGCTAAAGTGCCTTTTATCTATGTAGAAGAGAAAAATCCAGTGTGAAATCAACATAATTTCCTTTGATTTCTTTGGGCTTTGTCTTCTTTTCTAATTTCTGATTATGGACTTCCAGTCAAGATCCTGTAAGGTATATTCGAATAAAATTTAAATTAAAGAAAAATCATTGCAGGTTTATATACACCAGTCATATTCTAGTTACTTTTTTTTTTTTTCAAAATATGCTACAGTCAGCCAATTAGTTATTGCAGCTGTAAGTAGTCAGCTTCACATTATAGTTACAAATATTCCAATTGAAGTATAGTCAGATTTTCTGGCTTTCATGTCTTACAGTAGATGAATGCCTAGCTCTCATAAGACCTTTGAAAGAACATTACTTTAATACCAATAGTTGGTGCAACCCAGAGGTAAAAGAATTGTTCAAAGCTTTTGAAATAAGTAATGGAATATTTTTATCTGTACCACATTCTTTTAAAAGCAAAATTGCTTGGTCTGTTCCAAAGATGGAGAGTAGAAAAATACACACGTACACATGCTGTACGAATTTGGAATCTACTTATGATGTTCTTTTTCAAATTACAACCTAAGCTGTTCACAATTCCAGATGAACTGCTAAGTTTAGATTTATCTGTCAGTAGTTTAAAAAGTTTACTGCTAGCACGCAAAAGTGCGGACATGCTAATATACTATAAATCCTTTAAAGGTAAAGGAAAGGAAGGGAAAAATAATCACTGGGTGTGCAGTAATCAATAATGAAAACAAAAAAATGACAATTTATTTATGTTTACATTTGTTTTTTCAGTGTTAAAATTTACTATTAGTATTTTTCAGTAAGTCTGAATAGGAAAACATGAAATATTGAAACTTCTGTGTAAACTGATCTGCTTTCCTTTTGGCTATGAATACTGCATTGATGCTTAACATTACTATCAGTGGTGGTGTGTGCCCCCTCTTTTTCTTCTTAAGCAATAGCCACCAGTGGTAGTCACAATGGCTGCATCTGGTGTAAGTTGGCCTCTGGGAGACAGACACAATATCTTAGATAATCTAATATGGATAACCTAATACCTAAACCTTGCCTAACATCTGAGGGCTATGTGATCATGCCCCAACTGAAATATGTCTGGTATGCAAATGTGACTCTAAGTCAATCGTCTTACTCCACAAATAGTGGATATCTCAAGGCCTGTTGAGCTCTCCTGCATGGCAGCAGGCTGAATGACCCTCTTGAGTAGGGATGCCTCTCACAGTTAGTCCTTGGGGCTGAGACTATCCTTATTGCATCAGATAATTTGTAAGTAAATAGGGAATAAGCACAGCGAAACTCTGAAATCTTAGTGAAGTGATAGTAAAGATTGATCATGTGCGTATAAACCTTTAGATATAAACTGTTGACCAAGACAAAGTCTGGATCCAGCTGCACCTAAACTCCCATCAGAAAGAAGTTTAGAAAGTAAGGGTGTCCTTTCTGAACCTCATGACTCAATTGCAGGGTCTCCCTGACAGTTTTATCTGACTCTGTCCTCTATGCAGTGAATACTCAAGTACACCTTGCAACTGAACCTTGTTAAACCACTGTCACATTTCCTATCAAACTTCATTAAATTGTTGATTTATAACAATAATAATATTGTTGCTTTTCTTTTACGAGTGAAGTGCGTCACTACATCAGCAACAGTATCCTGTTAAGCACAAATGAGTTTCTACATGCTAGCTATGCCTCAGCCTATTCATAATAATGCATGCCTGTGCATAACCTAATTGTACATTCGAAGCTGCTGCTGTTTCACAGAAATCCAGCTGAACTAGATTATATCAGGCAACTTGGAAAAACACTTGAAGAGTAAACTCTGCAGCAGTCAATCAAGTTTGGAATATCACTAGATTACAAATAGCCATGGTATTCAATTAATTTCTCTTGAGGATACTATACACATACTCAGTAAAATTCACAGACCAAACATAAGTCTAATACGATAATGAATTAATATTTAAGATCTGCTTTGAAGATTATTTTGTCTTCTTTCTATAATGCATATCCTTTACAGAGGCACTGATATGTGTTCTGAAGACCATCTTGAATATGTAATACAGGAACTGAAGCAAGTGAGCACATAGGTCAAAGAACACTCTTTGGATCTGTAAAGTCGTAGGTCATAGGTGATATCCAAGAGACAAGTAGATCTCAACAGCTGGAAGCATACCACTTACCACTGACTTCCCAGTACAGGACTGATGCAAGCTAATTATCAGTCTTGGAAGTTCTTTAGTTAAGTCCAAGTTCATCGACCTATTGTCCTTTTTTTGATGCATAGATGTTTCAGGGATAATTTTTCTTGTCTACCTTAAGATGGCAGTTTGGAATTCATTCCTCTAGAAGTCTTTGTAATTCATGGAGTTGTCTAGAGGTTATCTTAGAGTTGGATAAGCAATTTTTAGGCATATGCAATGGCTGAGATAAACCCTATCCTAAACCCTGTTCTGAGGTTAGTAGCTAACAGTGTACACTGCATCTGGGATCTGGTTGGGATGGAGTTGATTTCCCTCACAGCAGGCTGTATGGTGCTATATTTTAGATTTGTGGCTGAAACAGTGCTGATAACACACCAGTGTTTTGACTATTGCTAAGTAGTAGTTTTATAGTGTAAAGACTTCCTATTTTTCCAACTCTGCCCTGCCACAGGTAGATTGAGCATGAGCAAGAAGCTGAGAAGGGACATAACCAAGACAGCTGAACCAAACTGACCAAAAGGCTATTCCCTGACATGTAGTGTGATTCCCAGTAATAAAATTGAAGGGACGAGCATTCTGGGGCAAGGAGAGTCTGCTCAGAGACAGGATGGGCATTTGTCTACTCATGTGAGATGATGAGTGATCCTCTTCACATTTTGGGGATTTTTTTTTGCTGTTGTTTGGTTTGGACTGTTTTCTCATCTTTCCTTCATTTATTGAACTATCTCTGCCTTGACCTATGCTTTTTTTTTTTTTGTTTTTTGTTTGCTTTTGCTCTTTCTGTTCTCTTCCCCATCCCACTGGAGGTGGGGAATGAGCAAACAGCTGTGTGGAGCTCAACTGCCTACAGGGTTAACCCACAACACAGAGGTACAATGAAGCTCCCTGTCTTTAAGTTCAGAGGGTCTATGTTCCTTTTTTGCACAATATCTGAGTAATCAGATTTTTCAGGAAATGGTAGAACTGGAAAATAAATTCTCCTTGCTTCAGCTTTTCTCTGCTTCTGAAAGTCTGTAGTTAAAGTCACCCTTCTCTGGTGCAGTTCCTGAATGGAAAAGACTTCAAGAGTGGGCTTTAATGGGAAGTACATAGCTATAAAAAACCTGAATATACCTGTCTACAGACACAAGTCAGAAAGGTGTGACAGATCTGTGCTCTCTTGCCCACTCTAGAATACTTCTATTTCATAAAAAAGGCACAAAAAGCTAAATATTATATGAAGTAGGCCACCATTATTCAGTTAATCCCTGAATATAAATCCTCAGGTGCTCTTATGAGCAGCTACCTCCTTGAGTATGTTTTCTTGGCTTTGCACATTGCCACGTAACCATACTCCTTGTTCCTATCCATACTATTATCACAGAGCAAACAAAATCCATTAAATAAATAAAATCTACCGGATTTAGAACCCACTTTAACCTTTCTGTCAAAGTGGGAAGAACACACAAACCTACATCTGCCAATGATTTCATTTTTGGCTTCTATTCAGAAATAGACATTTATTTTTAGAAAGCGACTTTTAAAAATTTAAGGGTCATGTTAGTCACTATAGAAATAAACACAATAGGTAGAAGAAAAATGCAATATCAGGGTAAAATTTATACAAATTTCTGAAATAAAAAATTACTATTTTGAAAGTTTCCACAAGATTTCAATCTATTAAAGGAAGTGCACAGATATATCTAAGCCTATTTTCCATTCCACAGAAGGAATGTTATATTTGTATGCCTCAGATGCATAAAATGTGTTGAAAAACATTTAAAGGTGTTTTTTGATCAGTTCAGCATGCTGTATCGACAGCTTAGTTTGTAATTTTGATGGCACAACTTTGGTTCTAACATCAGTCTAAGTTCTGTTTTATTTTGAAGACAAGAACAGGCTTATATCACTTTTTTAGTACTATTTTTTTATTTTTTGTTTAGGCAGATATGGACTCCTGCTTTGCTTTTATGCAGTCAGATAGTGCAGACCAAATGAACATTTGAGTTCACCTTTGAGGTGAAAGTAAGAATTTTAATTCATATGTAACATACTGCATCTTATCTTGAAGTGTCCTTTGTGGTTCAGATCTTATGAATCTGGGTTTCTTACATAGACCAAGGACATTCATACAGCAAAACCAGACATTTTCCTCTCTGTAAAAGGGAAGAAAATTCTCTTTAGAATGAAGAAAGAAAAATCCAATTTAGTGTCCTCAAGGATAAGGGATAAGGACAGGAGCGGGAATATTTCCAGTAAAAAGAAAATCAGAAAGTAGGTCAGGAAGAGTGAACTTTCTTTTCTTTCTGCTGTTGCAGAATAGGGTAAAGTAGTGACTACTGAGTCCATCTCACCAGCTGTGGTCACATTGTTGCACACTCTTACCTTTCCTCAGTGACTGTGATAGATACAATAGTCAGGAATATATGCATTACTATTGCTTCCAAAAACCTACCTGCTAATGTACCTTGCCTATAAATAAAGTCTTTTATGAACGCTTAATCTTTGCAAATAAATTAGTCTCATTTTCAAGTGGGATTGTATAGATAGAGCAGCTTTGTTTAGAATCTAAAGTGAGAGCACCTTCTGAATTAATTTTCTGACTTTGTTTTTTTCCTAAATCTTTACATGTCTTTAAGATTTAACTACAACTGACCATCTACTGGCAACTGTGCAAAGCCATATGGATTTCACTGAGTCAGACCATGAGCAGGTGTGACCTTCACTGTAGGACAGCTACTGAGTCAGCAGTAGGGACTGATATTCTGAATTACATCAGGGATGGATTTTTTCATCAAAATCACCAACAGCATGGTGGTCACCATCTCAGTCCAATTAATAACAAAGAATGTGTGTGCTGAATTAATATGAATTGCTGTGCAATGTACAGTGTAACCTGACAGAATAAATATAAATTAATTTTGCTCCTCAGTTTTCAGGTTGTAGTTGTTTGGTTTTTTTTGAAACAATAAGATAAAGACTTTCTGAAAGAACCATATTTTTCAGTTTGAAGTGCCTTTATTGCATACTACCTATATTTAATTACCAGAAAACATAGCATGTATCACATATACCTCTAAAATGACACATTAAATTCATATAGTTCATAGTCAACAAGCCATGTGATGTTAACTTAGAGAAATCCTAGTGAATTAAGAAGCTCATTTAATGACAATTATGATAACTTATATTCATTTAAAAAGTGTAAGTTTTCAATCTGACAGGCCCTTAGACTCATCTTTGACTTGTTCCCAATAGTTACAAATGGTCTGGTGTAACACAGACAGTGATCTCACAGATGAAAACAAGGAGCTAACCCAGTTTTGAAAGATACAATTTTAAGAAAAAATGTATGATCTGAGTGTTACTTGAGTTGGTATTTCCTGTTCCAGTCTATCACGGTTTAACCCCAGCTAGCTGTTAAGCACCACACAGCTCTCAGCAGGATGCAGGGGGAGAGAATTGAAAGGGTAGAAGTGTGAAAAACTGTGGGTTTTGATAAGAACAGTTTAGTAACTGAAATAATAATAATAGTAACAATAATAATTTGTAATGAAAAAGAAAATAACAGAGAGAAATAAAACCCAAGAAAGACAACTGATGGAACTAGATGACATTAAGGTCCTTTCCAACCCTAACTATTCTAACTATTCTACACAAATGATAACAATTGCTTACCACTGACTGATACACAACCAGTCCCAAAGCAGTGGCTCCCCAAGCCAATTTTCCTCCCCAGCTTTATATGCTGAGCATGACACCATATGATATGAATATCCTTTGGTCAGCTGGGGTCAGCTGTCCTGGCTGTGTCCCCTCTCAAGTTCTTGTGCACCCCCATCCTACTCACTGGTGGGGTGGGGTGAGAAGCAGAAAAAGTCTTGACTCTGTGTAAACACAAAGTCAAGTAATAACAAAAACATCCCTGTATGATCATCACTGTTCCCAGCACAAATCCACAACATAGCCCCATACTTGCTACTGTGAAGAAAATTAACTCTATCCCAGCCAAAACCAGCACAGTCTACAAAACAGATAATCAAAGCTGCTGGTATATTAATTCATGCCCTTTAAAAATCTCCTTGCACTTCTCTGACATTTACTATATCATTTTGGAAATACACTTTATTATCAAAGCTATTTCAAATAAAATATTTCTCGTTAGATGGGTGTCAGTTTAGAAGTACTGGACACATTCAGTGAACTGCTAGCTAAAATATGGGCCAAACCACGAATCCATATAAGAACCTAACTTGAAGATCACAGTTTTGCTTAAAATTGATCAAACTGATTCAGTTTTCAATGTAATTATCATTCTAAAATACTAAAGCAAAATTATACTCTTTAGTGTATCTAAAACACAAAAGAAGCAAGCACTGAAGATCGAGGGGCTGATGCCAGTACATTGATACTTTGAAGTACTGATCATCTTTCACAGTCATTCAGTATGAACTAATACATTCCTCAGGTAATCATTAATCTCAAGATCTAAGAGATATTCATTAAAAAGCATTACACTTGCCTAGTAAAACAGCATAATTACAATCAGTCAATCTCTATTTTCTTGGTAAATGTAAATAGGAAAAAATACAGTGTATTTTTCCACCCTTGCAATATTTCCAAACTTCTACATGAACTGTTTCTGGGTTTCAGTTTCAGTTAACTTTTTTATTATTTTGGCACTGACAGCATTATGTTATCTTTTTAATTTTCTCTAAATATGAATTGGATTTCATAGTTGGTGTTTAACTGCGTGTCTTTTTTAAATTGTGGAAGTACCAACATTAATGCATTCATTTATTATTTATATAGATCGTAAATAATTTAGTGTAAATAACCATGAATGTCTGAATTTGAGCTTTAGAACAGCAGAGCAATATAATGCAACACTGGTAATTAAAAATTAGATCTATATATGGACTATTGTATACATAGGTATTTCCATATGATTGTAAAGATAAAGAGTGTGTCGGCTATGCACTATCTTGTTATTCAGTTTTAGGTGATTTTATTGAGATTCAACTGCTGAAAGTCCAATAAAGCTAATGTTGAAGTAAACAGGAAAAATACCTATTAATTTCTACCAAAGCTTTGGCTGACCCTACACAGCTATTTGAAATAACATCAATTTGTGAGGATTTTTTGAATAGTTAGTATTATAAAAACAAGTAATTGACCAATTAGTGTTAGCTAATATGCTAACATTAACATGTTAGCATGAACATGTTAACATTAAACATGATCACTTCTTCCCCAGTGCTAACTTAAAATTTTAATTTCAATTGCATCCTTAGTTCTGTAAAACTTGACTACCAACAAAGGAAAACAAAATTATAAAACACTGATACCTAAACTTCTGAACAGAATTAAGAGACACTCAGAGTATGTGAAACTTGTTTTCTTCATCCAGTGTAATGCATTTCCACTCATTACCCTACATCATAAACTTACGGAGGAGCAGTATTTAAGTACAGATTATAGAATCATAGAATCGTAGAATACTTAGGGTAGGAAAGGACATTAAGATCATCTAGTTCCAACCCCCCTGCCATGGGCAGGGACACCTCACACTAGACCATGTCACCCAAGGCTCTATCCAGCCGGGCCTTGAACACTGCCAGGGATGAGAGCATTTACCACTTCTCTGGGCAACCTGTTCCAGTGCCTCATCACCCTCACTGTAAAGAACTTCCTTACATCTAACCTAAACTTCCCCTGCTTAAGTTTAAAGCCATGACCCCTTGTCCTATTGCTACAGTCCCTGATGAAGAGTCTCTCCCCAGCATCCTTATAGGCCCCCTTCAGGTATTGGAAGGCTGCTATGAGGTCTCCATGCAGCTTCTCTTCTCCAGGCTGAACAACCCCAACTTTCTCAGCCTGTCTTCATACGGGAGGTGCTCAAGCTGCCTTATTATCCTCTTGGCCCTCCACCGGACTTGCTCCAACAGCTCCATGTCCTTTCTATGTTGAGGACACCAAAACTGCACATAGTACTCCAAGTGAGGTCTCACGAGAGCAGAGTAGAGGGGCAGGATCACCTCCTTTGACCTGCTGGTCATGCTCCTTTTGATGCAGCCCAGTGCATGTTTGGCTTTCTGAGCTGCGAGCGTACAGTGCTGGCTCATGTTCAGTTACTTGTTAACCAAAACCCTCAAGTCCTTCTCCACAGGGCTGCTCTGAATCTCTTCTCTGCCCAACCTGTATCTCACTGATAAATTCTGCAAAAACTTGTTCATTATTAAAGGGAACACTCATCAACCTATACAAGGCTGCTGGCAGAACCTGAACATGAATTTGCTGTATCGAAAGTACAGTATGGTTGACTTAAGAATCAGGTGGTGACACAGAGTGAAGATGTCTCATGGCTGTGACCATGATTTCATATCACAGGCTATTGCTTTAGCAAGTGAAGGATGGGGGGCTGATAAGAATTATAGTAATAATACCACTTTTTTATTTCCTAGTTTAAATGAAAACAACCCTGTCATAATTAATTTTACTCCATATTTTACAAATCACCATAGCAAATATCATCACTTGTCCTTCATAATCTTTAATTTCTTTGTAGCTGAATAAGAATTTACATTAGGAAGATTATTCAACAAGAACAGGGAAAAAAAGGTCATAATAAGAACTATAATGATTTTTTAAACTGTGGTACTAATTATATCTCCTCTTATTTAATACACATATACAGTGATAAAATACAATCATATTACTATGACTCATTTACAAATGTTTGTCTTAGGGGTTTGGAAGGGTGGGAATTGAACAGATTTTTACGTTCTCTATTCATTCTGAAAATTTAATATAGTATATTTGAAAACCTTACAGTGCCCTTGTCTTCTTTGAACTAAGTATTTGTCAAAATTGAATGTTTCATAATCTTTCTGCAGAATAGTGTACGTAGATTCAAATAAAGACTGAATTTACCATGAAGACAGACAAGACTGCTTTAGATCTATAGTTCAACATCACCCTCTCCTGGCAGCAAGCCTGAACTAAAATATCATCAACATAGTTTTGAAAATTTTACAAGTCTTTTTTGTATTATTTTTAAAATATGAACATCACCTGTAATAATTCAAACAATATGCTCAGGTTACTGGAGAAGAAGAAAATTAAAATCTTCTTTGTTTTTTCTTGTGACAACTGTAATCCACTGAAGTTAAACCTCCTAGTACATATTTACTGTGAATTTAAACACACAACTCTATTTTAGGTTCATTTAAAGGTCTGTACAAACTTGATCAGCCTTCAGACAGTTCTCAAACCATGTTTAGTCAACACTAGGATATTTAAACCACTTACAAAAATTGTTATTTTTTCCCTCTGTTGATTAATCCAGGATACAAAAATGTTAGGGAAAAGGTATCCTCAGAAAAAAGATCAGTAATTCATTTCAGTTCAAATATAATAAGAAAATGTGAATAAAATACCACTGGAAATTCTGGGGAGAGTAATAAGTAGCATATTTAGCTTACCAACTTATTTATACACTGCTGAGGAATAGAAACTTTCTCTTTTCTCTATTTACCTTGTAAGCTGTTTGCAATAGCTTCTTATGCACTTAATGTTTCCTATCACAGTTTCCAATACTGACTGTGTCTTTGGCAAAATTTCAATAGCTAAAATGTACTGCAAATGTAAAAGCAGTAAATTCTATCCAGTCATGACAAGCCTAGGAGAAGAGATGTGGTAAAAGTTGTCTGGAATCAATTCCTGTTAACATCTTAATTTTTAGTGATTCCAAAAATAATAATCATATGAATGTGTAAATTGAAAATAGATGACCCCTGGCATGAACAACAAGGCTAAATTTGTTTTCAGGGCTCAGCATCTTTTTCACAGCAGCCAAATGACAAGCCTTTGACAGATTATAGCAGCCTTCCAGTATCTGAAGGGAGCCTACAAGGATGCTGGGGAGGGACTATACATTAGGGACTCTAGTGGTAGGACAAGGCATAAACTTAAACAGGGGAACTTTAGATTAGATATAAGGAAGAAGTTCTTCGCAGTGAGGGTGGTGAGGCACTGGAATAGGTTGCCCAAGGAAGTTGTGAATGCTCCAACCCTGGAGGCATTTAAGGCCAGGTTGGACAGAGTCTTGGGCGACATAGTTTAGTGTGTGGTGTCCCTGCTCATGGCAGGGGGGTTGGAACTAGATGATCTTAAGGTCCTTTCCAACCCTAACTATTCTATGATTCTACAATTCTATGAGAGTCCTAGGCTATTCCCATTAAAATTAAAGTGGGATTATGTGATAGAATACATGAATGTTGAATATTGTCAAACTGAAACTGAAATAAACTGGAATATTCAAGATATTAGATAAATCCATGGGACACATTTTTGGACGTGCCTCTTTGGTTCTACTCACATAGCCACAACAGGCATGCAATTATCAGAAACAAGTTCATGAAGTATTGGTGGCAATATCAGACCTCAGTATGTAGCATAAAATATAGATCTGTAACTACAATGAACATTTAAAAACCAAGAGCACTAATTTCACATAATGTCTTTTACTTCCAATAGTGAAGAGAAAATTCTTTTGACAGGATCTGCTTTGAAAAGGTAGCTGCTCTTTTTCAACTTTTGTGCTTGTGGAAAATTAAGCCCATATTGATTCATATTTTCTGGGTGATGTGGAGTAATGCAATGTGCCATTCAAGATGCCTTATTACAAAGGGGCTGATGGTTTGAATTTCTTCATCCATCACAACAAGTTCATTTGATTACCATTTGGGGTTAGTAGATCTGTTCATTAAATGGTGATGTAGACAAGCGTTTGGTTAATGAAAGCAATTCTGTTATAAAGTTTGACCCACCAACCTCCGAAATATTACAGAGGTACATAGTGAAACTACAGCCTGAAAAAAGAGCACAATTGTTAACATCATTAAATAAAACATCAATTATCTTCTGGTGATCAAAACATCATTATTTGCAGTCACAGATGTCTAGATGACATGGGAAACTCAAGAATTCAGATTTAGTGTGTTGTATTCCTGGTTAAGGTCAAATTTTTAATGATGAGAATTAGAAACCATGAGGAAGTAGTAACAATCCCACTTGTTGTGACAGTTTGTTTCTCCAGAGCAACTGAAGCACACACAGAGATGTAAAACAATGGCTGTAGATAACCTAATGAAAGTTAAGAGTTTAGAACAACTCTCACTGGAGGCCTAGGAAGGAAGGCCTAGAATACACATAGACTGGGATGTAAATGTGCATCTGATGGTATAATTTATATCACAATATACTTCCATTTAAATTAATTGCTTCAGGGTGAGGATGTGTTCATTCCAGAAACTACATTTCTATTTAAACAGGGATATCTTGATCATTTTGTATTTGTGTGAAAAAAAATATTGTTTGAATTACATTAAATCTTATCCCCAGGAGTTGTATTCAGTGCAATCATCTTTTTCCCATTCATCTTTTGTATATGTACATGTATTTATGTAACTGCCTTCTTCATTATGAGTGCCTTCAAATGGCATAATTTTTTAATCCACTGGAAACTACAACCAATTTTAACAGTGATAGGAGCAGCAAGGACAATAATATTCTGTAACTTTCATCAGAATAAATTTATGGGTCAGGAGGGTAGGTGGTATTTGTGTGCCCATGAAGGAATTACAGAGGAAGCCCAATCTGCACTATAAACTAGAATTGAATATAGGAGTTATAAAACCACCCCACACATTATCTGTAAGTACGGAATTATTTGCTTCACCAAAAAAAAAAATAAATTATAGAACTTAAAAATTGTTTTTAGAAAACTGTATTTTTTTAAAAAAAAAGTATACAGTACAGTATGCAGTGTATAGCTTAAAATTTCTGCCTTTGACTGTGCTCAAGTGAATCAAATCCCACTGCACCAACAGGTTGGGACTGTCAGCAGAACTTAGGGGCTGTTAACTCACTCTGAAGACATAAAACCAAGAGTTGGGCTAGGCTCAGTTGCCTGGACAGTCAGTACCCTGCTTGAGATAACCTAAAACACCAGCATATGTGTAAGAAGAAGACTTATGGGCAGTCTGCACCCTGCAAGAACAGCAACTGGAGCCAAGTGGCAATCCCAAAGGTGTCTCAAATCTCATCAGGTACTGATTTTGAGACCGCTGGTGAGGGTTTACATTTAATTAGTTGTAAAGTTGCATAGCTTTCTAGATTTTACTGACTGATGAAACCACATAGAACAGGAATATAGTATTTTTGTTGCTAGTGACATGCCATAAGCTTTGTATTGAGTTTGCAAGGCCTCAGATTTGTCAGGCGTGCTCCTTCTGAACTTCATTGACCTGCTTGCAGCTTTGTTTTACCTAATTTAGCTGTGACAGCAATTTCTCTAATTGACCAGATGCCTAGGGCTAATTTGTTCTATTTTCATGTATCTTTCTGTGGTAGAACCATATTTCTGTGCAGATAGTAGTCACAAGCAGTTTTTCTATGTAGAACAAGATATAAGTAACTCATCAGTGCAGAGAAAGGCTAGCCTGGTGTGATGGCAAAGGCTTTCAGAAATAGAGATGCACAATGTGGCGTAAAGTTGCTCAGGCATCTGATGGGGCACAAGCTTGGCACTGGAGACCCCCAACAATTCACCCACAGTCAATTAAAGAAATGCAGACTAGGAGCTGAGAAAAACTAGTTTTAATCTAAAATAGATAAAGGTTGCTGCTCATAGTGTATTTGGAAGCACTACAGAACTGCAGACCAATAAGAAAAGAGTAAAGATGTAAAGCATGTTAGCAAGCATGTAAGAATTATTCTAACTGGATCTTAGAGAAATCAATACGGAACTATCAACAGGAATATTATCTTCTTCTTGACAAAGGACTCCAGAAGCTGAAAACTGTAATGTCCTCCCACATGTCACATGAATGAAGACACCAACCATAGAACTCAAAGGAGCAGGGGAAGGGTGAGCATAACACCAGAAAGAGGGGTATAAGAGAAGTCTGTCTATAACAGTTTTAACTGCAGTATTGTTCCGCAACAATTAGATGTGAACTAATAGTGATTAGACTCTTAAAATTTTATTATATTAACAATAAATTCTTGACTGTACATATCTAAAAGGTACGCTTCCTTTTTACCCATAAACAAGATTTTGGGTGTAACAATGGGGCATGTCCCATTGCTTGCACAGATGCACATAGTGACCCAGCATATCCTTTGGTGCCTTCCAAAAGGTGCAGCATCTTGTAGTTTTACAGTCTTAGCTGCCAAACCTTTCTGGAATTCTAGTTAGTCTAAGTTGTCTCATAAAACATTAAGAATTTGTGTTTAGATAACTGAATTGAATCCCAGCTCTCCACTGACTATTGAAAGGGGGGGTAGACAGCTATTGATGTTTTAATCCCTGAGCTGAATTTCAGCTAACAAATGACAATTTAGCTACATATAACTCAGTATTATGGCAGTGCAGAAACATACTCACACATTTACTATTACAAAATACATTCTAGCATCATCTTTTTTTCC
>NW_009928757.1:58746-60040 GCF_000696875.1 Nestor notabilis
TCAGTGATCTAAAAGAAAGCAAATAAGTGTATTTTAACATGCAATTTAAAAGTTCCATTCCTCTCAATCAAGCATCTGAGAAACTTTAATGAAATCAACAAGATACAATGGTTAGCACTTCCACATCTGGGAGTTAATAGGAGTAGGAGATGGAAACCCTGCATGCTAGGTTCTTAAAAACACCAATATTCACTGTATTACCTTGAAAATTTTAAATTAACTGAACATCTATATTTAGCTTTTGTAAGATTAATTGTATTTTTACACAGCAAGATAATCTTTTAGGCTATGCTATATAAAGGCAATTAGTATGGATAAGTTCTGTTAACCAGCTATGAAATAAGTTATATATAAAATATTCAATTTAAAACACTGCATATTATTCCATTAAGCATAGTAATCTGAAGCAATACTTCCCCCCTTCCCCAGACATCAGAAAATATTAATTTCTCTTCTTCCCGATTAGTATTACTTTTTCCTTTCATAGTTAATTTATCATGCTCAGATTTTTTTCTTTCCGCCATCTTGTTCCATTACTGATTGCATGTCTCATCAGTAATTTCGCAATTATTTAAAATTATGTTCTTAGTAATTATTTTAAATTATTTTGACTCACATACCTTAATTAATGGTATTCAAATGAATGTTTAAACTTGATTCTGTCTTTCATTCTTTTGTAGTCTGTAGCTAGCTCTGGAATTTATTTCCAGTCTAAAATTCTATGATTACTAACTTACCATCAAAAAAAAAAAAAAGTGCTTCCAGAAGGAATTAGGTTCAAGGTATTTAAAAAGCTATCCATCTCTGCCCTCTAGCGGTCAAGTCTTTTCTCAGTCACATCTTAAGAGGGGAAAAGACCAACACTACAAAGCTTGAGAAAAAAAATCCTTATTGATTTTAGCTTACTTCATCTTAACTTACAAAATTCAGTCTTTTTCAAACTATTCTGTAGGAATTGTTCTTGTGCAAAATAGTTCTAGAAAAAAAAAAACCAAAAAAACACCAAAAAAAAAACCCTCTTGAAAGTCCTGGTTTGGTTTTTTTCCCTTAAAATAAACTCTAGAAAAGAAGAAGAAAAAAAAATTGCAAACCTACAACATTGTACTATAATATTATTTTATTGTAACAAATATAATAACTCGGCTTTAAGTTAAGCCTGTATAATACATTCTTTAAAATAAACCAATTCCAAGCTATTAGTATCCTTTCCAGTAAGTTCTTGCTTCTAGGCTTGATGTCAATGAGAAGAGCCACTTCCTGGCTTCAAAAACACTATTTCTGGTCTTAGGAAGTT
>NW_009928757.1:60071-61367 GCF_000696875.1 Nestor notabilis
CCTGTGCCACTGAGGCTTGTCTGACAGTTTGTTAATCCCCTCAGCATCTCTGTTTGAGATGCAGGTGACATCCTCATCTGCTGCACATCTGTTAATTCTATATGTTCCAGCTTGCTGACTCTCTTGAATCTTTTCTTCAAGTTCAGATGCTTCCAACAACAATTGCCAAGTGCCCTAAAAAAGCATCAGCTGAGAAATCTCCCAGATGTGCAGCACAACAAAGATTTAGAGACTGTTGCAAATAAAGGTCAATGTGTGATAAAGAATTACTAGGAACCAGGAGGGATTGCCTAAAACCCAACACAGAAAAAAGAAAGTGAGTTTCTATGCTAAAATCAAGCTAGGAGCAAAGGGTCAGCCTGCAAGGACACAAAAGGCAAAATTTCCTTTTAAATTTATTCTTGTCTTCTCTGAGTTTCCTCTACTTTTTAAAGTTACTTGTTCTACCATACACTAAAATGCAACTTTTTTAAAAGTACTTTTTATCTTTTGAGATTGCTTACCAAAACAGAAAAAAATTTTTTTACAGATATCTTCTAAAAGTCTGATCAAGTTAGGTTTGTACATTAACTCTCCTAGCCTTTTGGGGTTTATTCAATAGCAGAATAAGCATTGTGTTTCGAACAATGCTCCTATAGAGTAAATTTTGTACTTCAGGTATGTACATTAGGTCTTTCTCAACTGATGTCAGCAAAAAGCTCCCCATGGGTGAAGACAGGCTACTCATCATCACGTTAGTTGTTTATTATAGTCTAATTAAACTTTTTTTAATCCGTTTCTGTCACTTGTCTACACTGTGAAGGTGGTGAGGCACTGGAACAGGCTGCCCAAGGAAATGGTAAATGCCCCATCCCTGGCAGTGTAGGCCAGAGCCTTGAGCGACATGGTCTAGCGTGAGGCATCCCTGCCCATGGCAGGAGGAGTTGGAATAAAGTGATCTTAAGGTCCTTTCCAACCCTAACCATTCTATGATTCTATGATACCTTCTTTGAGGGCGTGAAGACGTTTCCATGTGGTGTCCATAGTAATTTTTTTCTGTAAGCTTTAGCATCTGCTCAATATTTTTACAGTAAAAATTTCTGATGTCTTGCACTGGTTTTTGGAACTTTGATTTTTTTTTGGGGGGGGGGGGGGTTGGGGTTTTTTGGGTTTTTTTGGGGGGGTTTTTTGGTGGTCTTTTTTTCTTTTCATCTTACAGTGTACTGGGTGAGTTTGGTGGGTTTTTTTTGAAAATACCAGGCAACTTTCAGGCTGTTTTTCTCATGGCTGTCTGATTGGCATTCCCTGTTCCTGGCT
>NW_009928757.1:61391-62211 GCF_000696875.1 Nestor notabilis
TTTCTGTATTTGACTCCTGCACATTTCATTAATATTGTGTTTTCTTCTTCCAAATGGTGACATAAGGGAAATTCTAACACCACCATATCTTGTTCTACCATTAATGCAGAAAAGGGCTGGTCAAACAGTGGTGTAGCAGAAGAATATTGCACCACTAGTGTAAAAGTATCAGCAGTTACTTACTGTTGATTTATATAATGTAAAATTGAACTATTTCCTTCACATTTTTATTACCATGACAGGAATGCAGTCTAGCATTGGCTTTTGCATGCATTCCAGATATTACCACTTACCCTCTTCTTCATTGTTCCCAGCACTGGTGAGGCTGCACCCTGAATACCATGTTCAGTTCTGGGCCCCTCACTGTAAGAGAGAGATTGTATTCCTGGGGCGGGTCCAGAGAAGAGCAATGAATCTAGTAAGGGGTCTGGAGTACAAGTTTATGAGGTAGTGTTGTCTGGAGAAGAAATCAGTTTGCAGAAGAAAAGGCTAAGGGGGAACTTACCACTCTCTAAAACTACCTGAAAGGAGGATGGCATGATGAAGGTGGCTGGTCTCTTCTCCCAGGTAACAAGCAATAGGACAAGAGGTAACGGCCTGAAGCTGCACCAGAGGAGGTTTAGACTGAATATTAGGAAAAATTTCTTCAAAGAGAGGGTAATTAGGTATTGGAACAGGATTCCCAGGGAAGCGGTGGAATCAGTGTCCCTGGAAGAGTTCAAAACCCGTGTAGATAATGTCCTTAGTGACATAGTTTAGTGGTAGACTTGGCAGTCCTAAGGTAATAGTTGGACCTTAGGCCCACTGTAGGAGAGGATCA
>NW_009928758.1:0-3964 GCF_000696875.1 Nestor notabilis
TTCTATGATTCTATGATTCTGATATTTTGTAAATATACCTACCTGCAATATTGTGGGTAGCATGCTTATACCAGTTTTCCTAAATTCAACTCACCAATTAGTAAAATCCTGAGATCAACAAGAATAAAATGAAAGAATAGTTCTTATTGTTGTAATGTTAAGGGATGGTGAAAATGCAGAGGAAGGTAGCAAAAGAGTAATTAAGCAACATAATAGAGAAGCTGGGTAGCTTGAGATAGTCCTTATCTTGGATAACATGGAATAGGTATCTTTGAAACAGGGTAGCTAGTACTATCTTGTCATAACTACACCCCTAGTTTTACCCTTGAGTCTTTATAAGACCTTTTCTGGAAAGAGAGGCTGTATTTTATGTGCATGAGCTTGTGTGTGTTGGAATGTAGTGATGAGAGAGTGGTCCAGAGTACCTGAAATTTGATGTACGCCTAGTCACACTTAATGCAGAACTATATGTTTAGCAACGTTATTATGTTGTTGTTGCAGAGTCAGCTGATTTTTGTATTATCTTGTAAAAGATATGCACTCTGTTTATCTCTCATTTAAAAATAGAGAAAACACGAACCTTTAGTGACTTACCCAATTCATGCAATATGTAGAAGTGCACTCTTTTATATTTCTTCAGTACAATTAGCAATACTATGGTTTTGTCTAGAATTTGTGGCATGAAAGGGGAAAGGTATTTAATATCACAAATTCAATCTGGTAATTTGAAAATGTCTTTTTTTTTTTTTTAATCAAAATAATCATGGGATGGTTGAGGTTGGAAGTAACCTCTGGAGGGCATCTGGCCCAACCCAAGGCTCAAGCAGGGCCACTGTGAGCCAGTTACCCAGGACTGCATCCAGATGGCCTTTGAGTATCTCCAAGAAGGAAGACTCCACAGCCTCTCTGGGCAACCTGTGCCCAGGCTCAGTCATCCTCGCAGTAAAACTGTGTTTCCTGATGTTCAGAGGGAACCTCTCGCATTTCAGCATGTACCCATGGTCCTGTCACGGGGCACTACTCTAAAGAGCACATCACCATCTTCTTTGCACCCTCCTACCAAGTATTTATATACATTGATAAGACACACCCCGTCGCCCCCTGAGCCTTCTCTAAGCTACGCAGCCCCAGCTTCCTCAGCCTTTACTGGTACAGGAGATGTGCTCATATTTTTTATAGAAGGTAGTATGCTGTTTGGTTTGCACTGCATGAAGATGTGAGTTTTAATGCACACATGCTGTTCATGACGTGATCATTGAAGATGAAAGGCCCCATATTTACTCAGGAAAACTTCTGACTCCTAGGATTTGTATGGTTGTGCTTCACTGTTGATGGTACCCATTGGTACGTATGAACCCAACAGAGAGTAAGTTGTCAGATACTATTCTTCCATTTAAACATCCTGAATCTGAAGTTCATTTGCAAAAGTAAAAATAAGAGTATACAATGGGATTCAATATGATTGTTTTGGTTGGTGCATGCTGTAACCTTTGCTGTCTCAAACATTTGTCTAATTTCTCATCAGTACCTCTGAGGACAGAGGCCTGGTACTATGTTGCTGGTAGCCCATATTATTAAGGATTAAACCATTTATCCGTCTCTTTGTAGAACATAGTAGAACAACATAGGCAAAAATATGTGCCGATTTCTGTATTCTGGGAATGGCAGAGCTAAACTCAATTGAAAGCTTTGGCTGAGCTGTGCTTACTCTTTCCTTAGTATGGCACTCAGACAGAGGGGGAACGTGAAGGGGGAAGATGGGCCTTTTCTCCCTCACCTGAACCTTTCGGGTTCCTTCTGCTTGCCTTGAAAAGCCTTTCCTCCCTTCTCTTCCGCATATTGCATTACCCTATTCTGGGCTTATGCCAGATTCTGGAGAGCGTGAATCCATGACAGATTCTGGAGAGAGAATTTGGCCTTACAATGTTTGCATTGTGTTTGCTTGTTACAAGTAAGGGTGCTTTGAAAGTACCCAAGTTTGAATCTGTAGCTATCCTTGTGTTACACAGGCCAATGAAATATTTTATGTTGCTAATGTTCATACGCACTTGGACAAAATAAGTTTATTTATATGGTTTTAATTTTAAAATTACTGAAGTGGTATCCTTAGTTCTTGCTGCTGGTGAAGTTTACTATTGTTGTCCTCACTCGAGCAAATCTCCCAGTGAGATCAACACCAGTTTTGCCTGAGGAAAAGGTTAAAGCTTTGACTTAAAATGGCCAGAAGGGAGTTGTGCTTCACTCAGCTTCTTTAGGTAACTGTATCAGTTTGAAATCTCAAGAATTAGAGATCTTCTGAGCACTCCAGTTTTGGGAAGGATGCTCTATATAAACTGTCTAAGAATGTCTTATATTTTTACTGGTGTGGAAAATACATGTATGAAGATGTTAAAAGCAAGCTGTTCCACTGGAATAAGTGAAATCCTCAATTTTACACAGTTCTACATTTTTCCACTGAGGGATTTTTATTTATTGTTATTCTGGTTAAAGTGGTACTTAATCCATCAGTAAGAATTCCATGATAAAATTCAGGCTGTGCCTTGGGTGACCTGTCAGAAACTGTATATCTTACTGCTAGGAATCTTTTGAGACTTGGGATTTGATTTTTCTCCTGCACATATACGGGATGTCTTTGGCAAAGGTCACACAAGTTTTAACCCACAATATTAAGTCACAAATGAAATGGGTTTAAGTGGTCTTGCCCTACTCCCTTGTGAGTGCTTGCTCACATCTCAAAACCACCTTATAATTTGTCACAATTCAACATGATTATCTGTCTTTGCTCAAGAGTACCATAATAGCTAAAGAGCAAGTTATATTGCAGGTAAGGATATAGGATTACTGGTAGAGCTGATTGAAAGAGCTTTCAAAACTCTGGTCTAAGCCTATGTGACCCTAGCTGGTGCTTACTTTCTTTTATGTCCTCCTTTTTGGTTCTGCTGTCCTTTGGGCTTTTGGGGTTTGTTTTTATATTATTCTTTTCGGGTGTGCTTTTTTATTGTGCTAAAAAATATCCTAGATTGCACCAAAAATGCCACACAAAATAGGATAGCAAACAAAGGTTCAGCTGACAGGCCATAAATAGATCCAGCAATCTTTGATTCAGCTGTCCTCCCTGCTCAGAAAAGTTTTTTCAGCATGTAGACAGTGAAGCATGTAAATGTTATTTTCTAAACACTGGATGTCCAAATGATCTAGATGGGATCATGGAACAGAACATAGTTTGAAAAGCCACCCTCCCACACACTCCCCCCGCCCGCCCCATCTGGGTTTTTGAGAAACAGGGCATGTTCCAGTTGCCAATCAAGCTGTTATGTAAAGTCTCTCTAAAGTTCAGTGCACTTTTTAAAATATTTCAGGGTTTGGTACGTTTTAAAGAACTGCTCCTTAGCATAATGAGCTGTGCATATCTTCTTCATGTTCATTAGCTGCATGCTAATGGCTGTGTTTAAAATTCCTTCTTATCTTGTTTCCTGATTGATGGGAACTTGAACCAACTTCTGGACTTCCAGACCTTGCTCACTGTCGTTCGCCTTGGCAGAATAAATCATTTCATGTGAAAAATATTATGCACTATTTTGCTGCCTTGTTCAGTCCTATATTATGTATTATCTACCGACAGCTATTTTGTTTTCTGTGGGTATCTGTTGAGGTCCTATACTGTGTGACAGCCTCTATTATTTGTCAGACTGCAAGGATTTTTTACCTTCTGCTGTTGCAGCATAGGACAAAGGAATTGCAAGCCGCTCTTTTTACTTTTCTGTGCTTTTCTTCTTCACTGTAGCAGCTTGGGTTAAAAGACAAACAAACAAACAAATCTCTGTGGACTTCAAAGACACCAAATTTAAAAAAAAGCAAATCATTTCTTAAAGCTGGGCTGGTTTTTTGCTGTGTTTCTCTCCTGTTTTTCTTTTCTTTCTCCCCCCCCCCCCCCCTTTTTTTTCTTTTTGTTTCATACTAAAAC
>NW_009928758.1:3995-26857 GCF_000696875.1 Nestor notabilis
TTTAATTCTGAAAAGAAATAGCAGGCTGTAGGCACTGCCTGTGGCTTGCTAGCCTTGCTTCTTGTGTGGTCTGTGCAGACTTTATGATTTATTCAGCTAATGGGAAAGGAGCATGACCCCCAGTGGCCACAGAAAGAGAGCTGCATGTGGGTTTAATGCTTTCACCACAAAAATGTCTGCTATGACTAAGCTGTGTGGCTGAAGTCACTGTCTGAATGGTGCTAAAAAGGAACTTAGGCATTAAGTGTGCACTATTTACTATAGATTGGCTCTTGGGATTAGGCCAAGGGTTTCTTACTCAGTTTCAAAGAATAGCATGGAAGCTGCTAGGAAAATTAGAGCTGTGCAATTTATTTTTACCAGTCTCCCCAGTGAGTGACCCAGTGAAGGATTTGCCTCATAACACTTTTTTTTCATCAGTTACCAAAGAGCAATTCAAAATGTACTGGTTTGTTCATGAGTTTTATGGGGCTTATTGTTTACATTTTCCCATCTCCTACTTTTCTTCATGTTAACATGACTTTCTAATACTGTTTTTCTTTATATATTGCTTAGAACTATAAAGGAAAACAGATTTGGACAACATATAGGCATCATTGCTTGAGACTAGTTACACTACTGTCTCTGATTTTTAGGATTAAACTGTGGGCTAGATAAGGGGTCTGCCTCTGTCCTTACTCTAGAGAATGACAAAACTACATATACTTTATTGGAAAGAAATCTAAATCAGTCCAGTTTATTATGGCAACAGTGATCTAGTTTTACTTATTTTTCTCACTTTTAAGGGCAGGTTAAGGTACTTGTGTCTGTTTGCATACTGATGAGTGACTGTGTCTTCACATGGACATGTTATAAAAACAAAACCATCACCACCACCGTCTATACTGAAAGAAAAAAATAAGGTGTTTTGCAGTATTTAGAAAGCATTTAGAAATTCTCTGTTCCCAGCACTAAGAACTTTTTTCATGCTATGTATGACGTTTTTGAAAATGTGAAATAATAAAATTTCACAGTTTTTATGTAAATAGCAATACCTTATGTTAGTTTGTAGCCAAAGTTTTAAAATCTAGATGGTAAATGTCAGGATCCTAAATTGTATTTCTGCATACAGGCATCATAAATGCTGAGAACATACAAAAAAAGTAATTGAAGAGAGCTGCAAGTGTTTTGCAATTTTGAAATTCAGGCCATTTTTACTTATAAATATTATTACAAAAAAAATCATGCAACATTTGTATTTACAGAAAGTCAGATTTGGACATCAAATGAAAGACATTACGTACGTGGGCAAATAATGGTGAATTATTTGGTGAAAAATACTTAGTTGAAGAAGTCCAAGTGTATTGTTTTTACATTTATTAGAAGAGTATATTTCAGTTTTGCATTTTGAAGCAATCTTGTACGTGTGTAGTACTTCTTTTGTTTTAAGGAATTCCAGAACACTGTTTCTATCTTGTCAAATGAAATTCCTGAAATAAGTTGTTAATCTGAAACAGTTTTTTAAAATCCTTTTTCCCTTTGGACAGGAACCGAAAGAAGTTATTAATACAGTTCTATTTCAGTTCTTTCAAACCTAAGGCACAGAGGTTTGAAATTTTTGGTTGACTGTGGTTCGAAGTTTATCCTACGTGTCCAGCTTTCTGTGATATCTGAAATAAGGTTGGAAATCTTCAAGGTGGAAGACTTACTGCTGTGCTTACTTTATTCCCAATTCTTGCACAACTAGGAAGAAAAAATGTGAAGAAATCAGCAGTGATGCTGTTCTCTAAGTACAGAGATCTGTGAAAATGCAGTGAGGGGGTTCTGTAGTAGAGCATTAGGCCTGTTTTTAACCTTATAAATGTTTGTATTTCTTGTCTAGAGGAGGGCTCTGACTTCATGCTGCCCTGTAACCCAAAACTGGAATGATGTGGTGATTTTACCAGCAGAAAATTTGAAAAGTCATGGCTTTGGGTTATACAGAGCATTTTTGCTGGGCTGCTGTACTTTGTGGAGAAGCTCCTCTCTTCAGGCTGGGGGGGATGGTAAAGAGAACTGTACAAGAGGAATGGGAATAATAATACTAAAAATCTACTTACCTACAGCATGCAAGCTGGTGTGTGTGGTGTGCAGCACAGATGCCTTGTCAGCAAGAGGCATGGGAGAGGACAGCTGTATGTGTCTGGCATGCAGGTGTTTCAGCTGGTATTCACACTGTCTACTGGCAAACAGATTTTTTTTTCTGGTGGAGGAGGAAGAGACAGTGGGAGGTAAAGAAAGAAGAGGGATCACCCACAGTCATTTCTCAGAATGGAAGAGGAGAAAAGCAACACATCAGCTCAACCCCTGTTTACACATATAACTGGCTCAGCTTTCCTTTGCAAGTATAAATCAAATGCTACAGACTTGGGATGTTTTTCTCTCTCCCGTGAAGACAGCCTCTTCGTTTTTTGACTTATGGGGATTGTGTTAGTACCTCAGGAGTTCTACATTGCAAGCTGTAAACTTGACTCTGGGCTTTTTTGACTGAAAACCTCACCTTTCTCTTCAGTTAGGTTTCTTTTTCCCTTTGAAGTCATGTAGTGACTTGTGTCAGTACCAACTGCTTTGGTGACATAAAGTGGCTATACATTCAGTAGTTTTAGGTCTTTCCCTGGGAACATCTTTTCTGAAGGTAATATTTGCCAGATACCATAACAGCACCTGCCTTCTGTGACTAAAATGTGAAGGGCATGGAGAAGTTATTTGAATTTCTGAAATTCTTAGTAGTGATTGACAACTGGTAAAAGCTAGAGTAGCTGTTGGGATATTCACAGCTAAGTCAAGATACAGACCAACGCAGAGAAGTTGTAGGCAGTTGCGTTCTGTGATCTGCTGGCTTAACTTCAATGTTTTGTGCAATTCAGGCTTTTGATAATGAGGTCCTAGTATAAATTACTGGGGTCTGCCTTTACCCACATAAATATTACAGTTAAAAGCTGGTTTTCCTCTTCTTTTTCTTTGTTATTTTCTCCTCATGTAAATGTAGCAGTCGGGAATCAGGTTTTTCATCTATATTGGACACGTGCCAGTTAGTCCTACATCTGTTTTCTGACAGTAGCCAGTTTCAGATGCCTTAAAGGGGAGTATATAGCAATGTAAATTATTATTGCTGTTATTTTATTTGCTATAGTAGAGTATTACTACCAGATGCCACTTGGGAGTTGAATCTCTCCTCGTTTAGGATATACATTGTACTGAAATCTCATCAAGCGTTTTTTAGTTTTGCCAAGGCTCCATTGGAACCGTCATCCTTAGTGCTTGCTCATGGAGGCTATAGAATTGGGTGTGCATGTTCATGGCATACAGAGTTCAAAGGATAAAACAAAGAGATCGCACCCATTTCATCAGCTACTGGCCCTTTCATGTCACTTCGTGTAATCTGGACTCTGGCTTGACTGTAGGTTGGTGGTTCACTCTACTGCCTGCCAGCCCTTACTGACGATCTTGCTAAATACTCAGTTTGCTTTTGCTGTTTGTACAATGATAGCTATCACTTACTGAGAGTAAAGAAAATTACGTGATTCTTCTGTTTGTTCTCCTTTGGTTCCCATTCTGTCAGGATTATTTCCCATACAGCTTGGTTTTGCTCTTGAGTCAAAGGGCAGAGTTTTCTCATGATTCTTTGCTAGCTAGTCATAAAATATGAAAGATTTTGATCTGTTAATTTATGGGAACATTGTCTTTGACTTCCATGTCACCGAAACCTAAGCTAAGATGCCTTTGCTTGCTGAAATTTCTGATACAGTTTTAGGGTGTTTGGTATGGTTAAATGATAATAGCCAAAGTCAGGCTGTAGCCTGTTTCTTCACCCTCAAGGCTTACTTTCCTTGTGCAGGGAGCTGCTCTATTAATATTATACAGTAGTTCGTTAAAGATGTTTGGTGGGCTATCATTCTTTATAGCACAGAGATTATTGTATGCATCTTCCTGGACCGAACTAGTGTTAGTAATATGTAACATACAAGCCAGTGATGCAGTTGTCCGGGAGAAGGTTTTCTAAACAGTTGGGAATTTTGCCCTTTACCATTCAATATTCTGAAATATTTAATCATGTAGACGTTATTGTCTATCATCATTGCTTGAATTTGTTTAAGTCTTCAAGAGGCAAGTGGTTTGGGTTTTATTTTTTGTTCTGTCATAGAGTATTCTTGGGCATGCCACAGTCTGGTTGGTATTTGATTTCTTCTCATTGAAATGTATATATGAATATTCCCTAAGCAAAAGTCATCTGTGCATCTTAATTCCATATCACTTCCCAAACAATTTCAGATCCTCAGATGAAAGTCACTATAAAACCTAATTTCTGTGTATTTTTACCTATTTAAAATTACTTTTTTCAAATTTAGACTCCATCGTGAACACTGGCAAATGCAAGGTGCAGACCTTGACACTATAATTTCCATGCATAGCTTATTGCTTCTTTTTCACTGTACTTTTAAAATGTATTTTCTATTCATTGCATTAACTTTTGCCTTCATCTGTGGTTTTGTATGTGGACATCTCCCATATGGCAATTTACCAAATATATTTTACAGTCTCAGGGTAGAATAATCACTTCATTTCACTTATCTGCCCTTTCAAGACTCTATTCTGCAATACATAAAAATAAAGCTCAGTCTGTGAAAAGTAGATTATAAATAGTCTTGGAAAAAAATGTTGCAAAAATTCACCTTGAAGCTACTTAGATCTTACTCTAAGAAAACCGCAGTTGGGATGCATGTTCACAGCTCAGAACATTCTCTGTTGAATATCTTCCTAATCATTACCATTTTTCTTTGCCAAAATATTTTACAAGAAATTGCATTATGCCTGCATATTCACTGATTCACCTATTTGCTTCAACTCTGTATCTGACTCATCATCTTACCTGTTCCTCATGTACCTGCTGTTGACATTTTATCTCATCTAACTGCCTCACTGTTGGTTGCCATAGGAAGAGGAGGTGCTCCTGTCATCTTCCTTTTGCTCTTGTCCCTTACATTAGGTTTAGCACATCGTGTCACTGCTAGAGTGTCAGTTCAGCAAATATTCATTTCTTGATGAGGGAAGAAATGAGTTTTCCATTGGAGCAGCTCGCTGAACTGGTTTAGCCAGGGGCCTTAGGATCTTTTCTTCCAAATGGAAGTGAGGGGAGGCAGTGTTCAGCTCATGGGCTGGGGGATAGGGGGAGCAGGATTTCCCCTTTTGGCAGCCACCTGCAGCTAGACCAGATTGTATATAATGTCAAGCCACATTCTTAAACAACTCACAGTGTTTCTGATCTAGTGAGACCAGAGTGTTTGATGTGCTTAGTGGAGAGCTGACTTTTCGAATAGGTCTGGCAGCAAGCACTAAAAAGCAGGTGTCCTCCAGATTGGTGTATGACTTACATAGCCAAGAGAATGCTTCACAGAAGAGAAGCTACTAAGAAAAACCAGTCATAAAACAAATAAGACACCATTAGTTGAAATGGGCAAAAGTTCACAAAGAAAAGGACCTGGCAGCTGACACCAAGATTATTATTATTATTATTGGTTGAAAAGACATTCTAACTTTTTGGCAACAACAGACATCAAGTCTTGAACAGGTGAAATTTATTAGAACATTTACACACAAGTAGTCAGAGAAAATAATTGTGGATGTTCAAGCGATGAGGACTATCTGCAGCAATAAAGAAAGACTTAGACTATATAAAGCAGTCGTTGCTGGAAAGTACAGACAAGAACTGAGGTTTTCCTAAGAATATGTGCCACAGAAAAATAGTGGGAAATGGGTACTTTCTTTTCTCATTTGAACAGCCTCCAGACAAACTCCCTGAAATGAAGCTACTGGAGAAACGTGATCTTTCTCAGATCTTCTTGATGCAGACCTATTCAAAGCACAGGCAAGTCACATATTTCAGGGCTTACGGGAGGTAGAGGAGGACATGTACCCCACAAGTAAAGAATTGAAGAAAGAGGGAGATTGCTTTTGTGCTTAATAAATGTGAACCTTGGCTTTACAGCACTGATGGTGAGGACATTTTCTCTTACTCCATCTGAAAACTTTACAAAAAAAATGGCATGTTTTCTAAGAGCAGGGTTTCACCAATTTTTCTTTGTTGAAAAGTGTTCTTTTTCTATGTTGTAGTGAAATGTGTCATGCATAAACCATGGTTCTGCTCATCATTTTCTTCAAAATGGAAGGTACCAAATCCATTTCTAGATACAGAATCATATGCATTGCACTTGATAAGTTATCTAATAAATATGTTCTGTATTCAATCATAATAAGAATATTTGAAAATTAATAGATATGGTAATAGAAATTCATATATTTGATAGAGTAACATATTACACTAAATATATTATATTTCAGCTGGGCAGAACTTAAAATTTCTGTTCTCAAGAAAATACAGTGTGCAGCTGTTTTTAACAAGTTTTCTCTGTTGAAATGTATACTGATACATATTCCTGTCTTGTTTTCCCCCTGTCCTAGCACATCACTGGAGATGAAAGACTTTACCTGAATGGACCATTTCCTATTGAAATTCCTAAATAAATACAAATGGGAATTGCATTTATATGTGGGTGCCTAGGTACTTATATTTGTGTATGCTTAATAAATAGTCACAGTTTGTAATTTTTTTTTCTGAGTAGAGTAAGTATTTCTGCTTTTGAAATAGTGGCAGGGTTGTGGGGCTTTTTGTTTGGCGGGATTTAGAATCATGGAATCGTAGAATAGTTAGGGTTGGAAAGGATCTTAAGATCATCTAGTTCCAACCCCCCTGCCATGAGCAGGGACACCACACACTAAACTATGTCGCCCAAGGCTCTGTCCAGCCTGGCCTTGAACACTGCCAGGGTTGGAGCATTCACAACTTCCTTGGGCAACCTATTCCAGTGCCTCACCACCCTCACTGTGAAGAACTTCTTCCTTATATCTACTCTAAACTTCCCCTGTTTAAGTTTAAAGCCATTCCCCCTTGTCCTACCACTACAGTCCCTAATGAAGAGTCCCTCCCCAGCATCCTTGTAGGCCCCCTTCAGATACCGGAAGGCTGCTATGAGATCTCCACGCAGCCTTCTCTTCTCCAGGCTGAACAGCCCCAACTTTCTCAGCCTGTCTTCATACGGAAGGTGCTCCAGTCCTCTTATCATCCTCGTGGCCCTCCTCTGGACTTGCTCCAGCAGCTCCATGTCCTTTTTATGCTGAGGACACCAGAACTGTACACAATACTCCAAGTGAGGTCTCACAAGAGCAGAGTAGAGGGGCAGGATCACCTCCTTTGACCTGCTGGTCACGCTTCTTTTGATACAGCCCAGGATACGGTTGGCTTTCCGATTCTGATTTAGGTGGTTTGTTGTTTTTGGTGGTGTTTTTTTTGACTGTAGGAGTGCTGAAACATTGGCAGAAGTTGCCCAGAGAGGTTGTGGAATCTCTGTCCTTGGAGATGCTCAAAACTGAACCAGGCAAGGTCCTGGGCAACCTGCTCTAGGTGACCCTTCTTGAGCAGGGGATCCTCAAGAGATCCATTCCAGCCTCAGGAATTCTGTGGCTTTTACCTGGACACCTATGTGTATTTTTCCTGGCTGGGTGTACAGACAGATAGAAAAATATGTAAGGTTTTATATAGAGTTTAAAAATTGAAAAATGGCAGAAAGAAACAAAAGTCAGCAATGTACATCCTACTAGGCTGATGGTTGATAGACAGAGTAGCAGTGAGATCCTGGAAGGGCAAAAGCACACACTGGCAAACTGGTCTTTCCAGCATAGGGAAAAGGTTTAAAAACAATTCATAATGAAGAAAACATTCAGTAATAATATCTTTGTTTAGTTTTTTATTTAATTTTCTCTGTGTTTCAGTATTTTTCAAGGACATTTCTTTCAACAACATCCAGTTTTTTTTCAGTTTTACCAAAGAGTTTTATTTTTCTTAAAACCTGAAAATGCTACTGTACATGCATTACTGATATTTCCAAAGCTGTTTACAGTCTGTGAAATGCACAGATCCATTCAGTGAGTCATAAAGCCCAGTCAGCTGTATCTTTTGCTTGTTCATAGGTGAGATTTCATATGTGCTGCCTTTGTAGACTTTGAAAGCTGGCCAGGACCTTTGACCAATAATAATCTGAATGTTGCTGCTAAAAATCTAAAAATAAAGCAACATTGAAAAATACTTTATTATCTAAAATGTATTTTCTGCTGCAAGCAGGTGAAAATATATTGTCAGGAAAGCCCTTTCACTAGTGTATGGTGAGATTTGTAATGGATAGAAGGCCATCATCTGAAATAGTATTGCAGTGGCATGACAATGCCTTTAATTTTTTGTTTTTTTAGAATAAGTAGAATTTGCACTGGGAGAAAACTTATAACCTTTCCTTAATAAATTTATGGATCACCCTGGGTTGAAGTGTATCACACAATCTGAATCCTTTTTTGTTTCTCCTTTTAATTTCTCTAACTGTTGGAAACATCTTTAAAGATGGGTATTTTCTTTCATGGTAGAGTAGGAGCCTTGGTAAGTCAGTTACAGAAGCAACAGTTCATATACTTCCCAGGGCTGTGAGTTTATTCTGCTAGAAGCGTATTTTATTTCTTTAGAGCAAATGGGTGGACTGTATGTTGCTTACAAATTGAGAGGAACTTAAGAGGTCTCTATATGAACTTCTTAATGTTAACAGTCTGTTTGAAAGGCTACAACATTTCAGACGATCTCAGTTTTGAAACCTCTTAAATTATTTTGTATGCTTTTATCATTCACTGCATATCTCTTCTCCCTTTGTTTGAGTTCCAAATTTGCTTGTGTTTTACACTTTAGAAAAATTATTGAAGATTAGAAGCTAAGTACTTAGAATTATGAACTTCATTCTACAGTTGGCAGAGCCTTGTTTCTTTGAACTATTAAATTCCGATAGACCTGATTCTTACTTGGAGAAATAACCCAAGATTTTCACAGTTTTGGACCTCTGCCACTTGTTTTTAAAAAACCCTAAGCAAGCAAAGTTCTTAGAAGCAGTTGATCTCAGTGGGAGTTAGGCCCTACTCTGCAGTCCTGCAAAGTCCTACAAATTTGTGTACCTAGACAAAATTTTAGACCTTCTGATAATATAGATGTTATGACTCTGGTAGAGCAGTGCATTATAATGGAGAGCTAGGTTGGTCTTGCAAGGGAATTAATGAGGATACTATTGTAAATGAAAATGAAATGGAGCTATTTCTAAAGAAGCCTTTGCTGTTTTTTGAGAAGGCCTTTTTATAACTGTCTGGATATCACCTACACATACCCCAGTTTCTGGATGCCAAGTACTTTTTCAGACTAAAAATGCAGGAGATGGCCAAAGGTTCAAGGTCAAGAGCAAAGTAGGACAGGAGAGGGAGGACATCATTTTCAAGTGCCTCCTGGTAAAATAACCAGAGGAGACAGTAAGCCATTCATAAGGATTAAGGCTAATGGGTGAAAGTAAATTGTTTTAATTAGGTTTCTGAGTTTTAATCCAAAACAAAACTTGCAAAAGGCATATTGTAGATATCAACATTTGATCCTACCCTGTTAAATACAGTTTCAGCATCTCCAGAAAAAGCAGCAATGGGATCGTCATCATCTCTCACCTCTCATAATATCTGTAGCACTCTTCTTAAATTATCAGCTGCCTCCCTGCCTGGCATGAAACCGCCTTGATCTTGCTTTACAATGGTGGTAATGCTTTTGTTTAGTCTCGTGGTTAGCCATTTAGTAAATATTTTTAAGACCACATTTAACAAAGATACAGAATGATAGTCCTTGCATTTACTGAGACTTTATCAGGTTTCAGAATAGGTTCTGCTTCTGTTTTCATTGATAATGGTATTACACCTTTACCTGGGTTTGTGCAAGGCATTTTGGAGGCACTGGTTTAGGTTAATCTATGGTTTCTGAAATATATATTCCCTGCTATTAGCCACCCTGTTCAATCCAATTGCCAGACTGCAAGTTCTTTACTGTGCTAGGCAGTTAATTCAGTTTGTATGAGTACAGTTTCATATTCATTTCAATGTGGCAAATATATGGCAGCAGATAACAATGCCCCAATTGAGTTTAGAGACAGGCAAAAAAAGAACCATAAACTTTGGAAGAGGAGGCAAAAGAAACACACCATTTTTTAACCACTTTCTATAGTTGTTCTAGGTAGGGTATAGGCAAAGGACGGGATTTCTCTCTCCCTTCCGCTATTGCCAATAAACTCTTAATGAGTCTAAATGAGAAAATGTGGATGAGGATGGGGGCATGAACTTAGCACTTTTCCGTACCTGGAATTGTCCACTAGCTAAAAAACAACAAAAGTTTTCCTAAAATGTGTAGTCCTTGAGACTCCAGGAAAACAAACAAGAATTTATTCATCTGCTTATCTTCTTTTCCTGCGTATCGTTATTCAGTGACACTTGGATTAGTTTTGTTTGCTCTCAGTTCTGCCACATTTAGACCAAATTCCAAATGTGCATGTCCTCAAGTACGGTAAAAATTCAGTTGAAAAAGGATAGAGTAGTGAAAGTTCTGAACATTTTCAATACCAGTTTTTAATGGAAGTGCCAATGCCTCTTCCAGGGCAAGTGGGTGCAAAAAAGTGATGGTCAGACTTGTTATCTGAACCCTAAATTCATGAATTCCAGGTTTTAACTGTTCTGAGAAATTCTAGAACATTTTGCTGTGGAAATAATAGCCTGTGCATCTAAACAGTTTATATAATTTAACAGCATTTTTAATGGTTTAAGGCCTTTTAATAGAACTCTGTCCCTTGTAGTGACTTGTAGATGACATACATCTGCTTGGTGGGACGTACAGGAGCTAAGTGCCCATTCACTGGACAAGAGAAATATGAAATACCTTTTTAAACTTGAGAGACAATAATGAAAATCGTGTATGTAGACTTTATTGAAATTGTAATTTGAAATTAGGATTCCACAAAATAGGGTGATTTAAAGCTTAGCAAACACATTTTTACTGAAAGTACCATTTAGGACTTGTTCCTAGGGATGTTCCTGCAGTTACTGGTTCTTCAAAGAGTGAATCCGTTTACCACTGTTTAGAAGACAAAAGGAAAAAAATTGCTTTTAGAGTAATTTCTTATTTTTCATCGGTATTCAAGAAAACTAAGTGAGAGAACACACTACAGTTTTGGATGAGGAGCTAAAGGGTAGCTTCCTTCATTTTGTTGCTTTCCCTGCCAGCCTGCACAGCAACACCAACCTTCTTTTCCCTGGCAAGAAGGAGAAAAGAAGAAAAAAAGGCAGTGGATTCCTCAGCATAACTTCCTCTGTTCCTTGAAGTTCAGCCACTGCTCTAATCTCTGAAAGTTTTTCCTGGCTTGCATTGACTTGCTGCTCAGACAATGAGCACTGTTCGAACCTGTCAGGAGCTGAATTGCTTGGCCTGCCATTGGGTTGTCAGCGTGCTGCTGTTTCTTAGACTACTCTGTTTCTGAGATGCAAGGCTGACACAAATCTGTACAAGGGCTGATTCTGTGAGTGCCCCAATGGAATCCCCTTCAACCGCTGTCTAGTTAGTAAGGTTCAGTGAATACTCAAGGGGAGACTCCTTGGCACTGGATTTTGCCTTTTGCCGGAATTCTGTGTTGGAATTTTTAGCATAGGATGGCTTTGTTGGACTCTGTGCACTTTAAAAAAAAAAAAAAAATCACTCTGCATTTTAAGTTTTGTTTATGTTTCTGCAGTGTTTAAAGTTGTTCCTTATCTGTTGACTATGCTCTTTGTCATTCATAGGTCTGAGGGAGATAGAAAAGACCTGCTGTTTAAATTAACCCATCTTCCATAGATGGGAATAGGCTGGAGGGCTCAGATGAGTGTCTCTGCTGACTGATCTGAGGGTCTAATTAGACTCCATCAGGGAGTAGTGATGAAGGGCTGAGAGCTCCTTGGCTGGTTCAGTGGAGACTAGGGAGGGCTTTGTATACATAGCCTCGGTGTTATTAGTTATATATGCATATTTCTATTAGCCTTTTAGGTCAAACTACCAAGTACCAGGTACTGGGGGCAGGCGTAGAGGGAGGCAGGCAGGCGGGCAAGCCAGGAGCAGAGATGAAGGGTAGGCCCAGTTCTTAGTAACAATTTTGGATTGGCTAAAAAAAGAGTGACATTTCCTTATTATTCTGGGGTTTTTTCCGCAATTAATGTGCTCCCTATTGTTGTATTTTCAACCAGAAATGCATGCTTGTGTATATATATATAGACACGTGTATGTGTGTGTGTAAATACAGACTTCATGACTGCTGGAAGTCTCTGACTTGAAGGACTGTGTTTATTGATGTGGTTTCAGAGGTTGAATGTCACCCACATATACCTGTGCTCCAAAGATTACGTCCCACTGCACCATAACATGCCTAATTCATTGCAGCGTGAGACAGCTGATGTCAGACCCCTGGCTACCTGTAGCACTGCACTTGGGCTGCCTCTGCACTAGGCAGCATTGGGTACAAAGTGACATGCAGAATCATTCTATGTGGTATTTGCTTTGCATTAAGCTTGTTGGCTCCAATCAGCATCTGGACCTCATTGTGTTCAGCATTTTCCAAACACATAGGAAAATCTGTGCACTGAAAATTTTATTTAACAGTATTTGGAGTTTCTTCTCATGTTTACATGTACTTACTTTGGGTTCACAGGTTTTTTTAACCTCTCTTTTGGTCTGTCAGTAACGATATTTTGTCATATCTATAGTAGGACTGAAAAAATCACTTTTCCAAAAGGTTGATTGTTTTGGTATTTGCCTCACACTTACTGTTTGATGTCCTGTTTCACTGATTACTAGTGGTTTCTTTAAAGGCCGTATTGTAAAGGAAGGTTGGGCTTATAATGCTGTTTTAACTTGTATCCTGGACAACCTTCCTTTCCCAATAGGTGGTAACTTGCAGGATTGGGCCCATGCTGTAGAATTTACACAAAAAGCTCTATCAGATTTGCTGGGCACAATTGTGAAAACTGTTCAGTATATCCTGTTTTCTAAATGTCAGCTTTCTTTTCTTTTTTTTTACTTTCATAGTGGGTGGGCTGACTAAACAGAGGCTTTTTTACATGGTACTTTGCTGTTTTCTAAACAGAGCAGCTATGTATGCTATCTAGTTTATATACAGCTTCTTTCTTTTTTTTTTTTTTTTAAAGCAGGGTACCCTTGTAAATATGTTGGATTTAAAAGAAGCGAGTCGTACAGAAAGTGCTTTGTAATATCTAAAACTTTTCTTGATTTTTTTTTGGGGGGGCATATTTTATTCGTTACCTTTCTGTGTGCCACTTTCTGTGTGTTTTGAAATAATTATGCATAGGTCCTACAATACAGTAGGGCCAATGTTTTGAAGAGTTTTTGTTCTGACACATAGCATGGAATGGAGCTAATCAAAACATAAGTGTGTACTTTGCACCACTCACTGCAGTTTTTAAGATACATATTAAACATTATTTTGGGCCTTATTACAGCATATGGCTTTAAAGCCTTAATGAAAGACCATTACAAATTAGGAAAATTAGGACAAAGAGCCATTCTAAAATAAATAATTAGTATTCTTAAAATACATCAGCGTGTAAATACTTCTGGGATAATTCTGCAACTGTGTTGTTTCTGTTTGGCTTGCTGAAGAATCAAAGGAAAGCATGCTTCTGCTGCAATTAATGCCTCTAAATGGACCACATACTAAATGATTATCCTAAATAAGCTGCATAGCTACTGCCTGGATAATCCTGCAGGCAGCGTATCAGATCAGGTTTGAGGTACTGCGTGGTAGAATTCAGAGCAGAATTAAAGGCTTTTCTGAGCAGGACTTTTTCCCAGCCAGGGCAATGCTCATAAGCACTGGGAAAGTCACCTGAGAGTTGCCACTGGAGATGTTGCCCAATCTTTTTTCACTCTGAATCTAAAAACGGGCTTCTCTGGGTCTGCTGGGAGCAGGGCTGTGTTTGCCAAGAACTGATAAAGTGGGTGCTGATCTCTCTTCCTACAGCTCTGCCAACATTTCTGTATCTTTATTTCTGTGTTGTTCTTTTTCTTCATATTTTCTTCTGGTTTCTATTTAGTTAGGGGCTTTTTGGTTTTGTTTTGTTTTTTTAATTTTTTCTTGCCATCTTCAGTATTCTGTCCATTCCTGGCAGAAGAGGAAATAACTCTTGCAAGCAGCAATAACTAGAGCAAGACTGAACTTCTTTTTCTAGACTGCCCCTACCATGTAAGGGTTCTTGACTGTGATACATGATTCGATAATGCCCGCTGAATGACATATTAGAGTCGAAGGCAATGATAACCAAGCAGGTAGCCAGTTAAAAACTTCATCTTAGGCTTACTTTTGAAAACTATTAGTTACTGCTGCATCAGCTTGCTTTCTTCAGCTATTTTGTTTCATAGTACATTTCATGGTGTCATTGTACCAAAGTGTTTTGCAAGGATGTGTACTATTCCTAGATTATACCTGGTCTTGATCCTATGGCAGTGTCAGTAGCAGCGTTCTGGCCTTGATCCCAAATAACAGTTACATTAGGAACATCAAGAGTTTCTGTGGGTTAAATGTTAGCATGTTAAATGTTTTGTTTCATTGATGGAAAAGTGTTTATTTCAGGAATACATGTTAGAGAGAAATTTTGTATTTGGTATGATCCAGATTAATCAGTCATTTTTGTTGTGGAGATGATCTTTGATGCTTCATTTGGTCATTTGCACTACCACAGAAGTATTCCTAGGGAGTGACTGAATTTTAAACTGAAGGGAGCAAAAAAGCAGCCTGTTACGTTTGCTTCCCAGGTTCCATTGCCCACAAAACAGCATCATTCAGTGGGGAAGTAGGAGGTTCTAGCATTCCTTTGGACATGTGGGAAATGGCATGTGTGTTTAAATGGCCGTGGTTTCACCTTCCACATGGACCACCAGGTTTTAATGACACACTTGGCCACAGGAGGTTCAAGCCACTGACCACTTTGTTTATTCCAATGAGCCAACCCATTGGCATTGGGAAACCTTTTACCCCAGTTTACACCAGGGCATATAAATCAGACAACAGATTTCTTGTCTATAGTCACATTTTCAGTATTGGCACTGGGGGTTCCTAAGGTATTAAGCTACCTGTTAAAGGGAGATGTCATGGTGGGTGTTTTGTTGGAAGGATGTAGCACAGAGTCCGGATGGAAAAATGAATTTAGGCAGCACATCTTTAAAGAAACTTCAAGAGCATGAGTAAAAACATTCTAGCTCCTCATGATGTCCTTGTTTCTAATGAGTGCTTTGTTCCACATCAGATTCTTGCTTTTCAAAGTAGATAAGGCTGGATGCTGGTATTTTCTTCAGAAACTTCATGAACTGCTGGGGGCAAGGAGGGAGAGAGCAGGGAGAGAGAAGAAAAATTGTGAGGAAACTGAGCAGTTAATTTTAAAATATTCTCTCTTTTTCTTCTTTTTTTTTTTTTTTTTTTTTTTTCCAAATCTATTCTTAAAATTCCTGGGGAGAGAGAGGAAAGTCAGATGTCCCAGCATTTTCAGGCAGATGTTTCTCTGTGCAAAGAAAGTTGAATATGGGACCCCTCTGGTATTGATGAATACTGGAAGTCTTATATCTGTGTCAGTATTAATGACTGACAAACTGATGTAAAGGAAGAATTAGATGAGGGTAGAACTATGTAGATCTAGTAATAACATGGTTTGTTATTACAGCAATGTAGAAAATTCTCTTACGGAATTGGTTTAAGTCTGGGTGTGTCTTGTACTAGAACTATAAAGCTTAATCTGTTCTTGATTAAGTCAACTAACTGAAATATCTAGTTGGAGGCGTATGTATATTTATTAATGAAGTCAACCCTGAAAACTTGTTGTGGGATTGGCGAAAGCCTGGTTGTCTTTGGTTCAGAGTTTGTAACCATGCTTACCACAAACTACCTAAAATATAAAAAGCCTCCTTTTTACTCAACTCTTTTCTGATGTTAAAAAATATCGGCTGTTTGGCAGTTTGACATGATGGAAGTGCTCTCCTACTCTCTTATATGGGCTATGCTTGTGAAGTAATGGCAAGTTTCGATTAAATGCTTCACAAGCTGTTTATGATTATTTGTTTTAAAAGGTTTAAAAGAGTTTGTTTGCCAGAGTCTAGTTGTTTTAGACATTTACACAGTAATGAATTACTTTAATTTTTATAGTGTGCTATCAAATCCACTTCTTTTTCATACAATTCTTCCTCACCTTCTGTTTATATTGTTTTGACCACTAATAATACATTCTGCCTACATACGGCATGTATTTATTTTCTCATTCTCAGTATATCACCAACAATGATTGAAATATAGGCTCCTTACTATGAATACACACAAACACAGAAGCATTCACTGAAGTTCTCCAATTGACAAGAAACTTTTTTTGCCATTAGCACCTCCTTCCTATCCACAATTCCGCAGTGCAAGAAAAATGAGACAGCTTAGGAGGTCTGCAGCTACATTTTGTAGCACAAACTAATTAGTTACTACGTGAGTTATTAGGCAATCTCCACTCCCACTAGTTGCATTTAGTAATGAGACATTCTTTGAGAAGAGCAGTGAGGATTAATTAACGTTTGGTATATTGAACTTGTAAAGTATAAAGGCCCTAATTCAACACTATTTAAGCATGTGATCAACTCCAAGCACATCTGCTTTATTTCCATCGGAATCAATGGAATTTAAGCATGTGCCTAAAGTTAAACATGTACTAAATCACTTTCCTGAGTACAAACAAACTGCTGATTTAGAGCTTATAAAAGCTATCTTTTTTTTTCCCTCCTGAAATCTATAGAGGCGATTCCTAATCAGACTGAAGAAGCATTCTGTATTTCCTGAAAATAATGTTCCATCTGCTTTTCAAAATAACTTTCCTTTATTTCCATCAATACATTAGTTTTAATGTCCATGTTTTCTCATGGGAAATGTCTTCCAGCTTTATTAAAAAATTAGTAAATATCTGAAAAAAACGAGATGAGCCATAAAGCTTATCCAAAACAATCACAGATTCTCATTCATGTGCAAGGAGGTATTCTAGAGTATACTATGAAAAATATATGAGAGAGAGTTTTTCAGAAAAGTGCTTTCTTGCAATTCATATTCAAAATAATGTGCAACTAAGTAAAACAGTCTACAAAATAAGCAGTTTGCTTAATCGTGAACTAAAAATGTGAATCTGTAGTTTTTGTTAGTTGTAACTCTTCTGCCCAAAAAAAGTTGATAGATGAATTGTTCATCTATGTTATCAATGATCTTAAGTATGTACTTGATTCTTTAGGTTTGTATAGTTCATGAATAGTTGTCATGAAGAACTCTGGACAATTACTCAGGTAACAGCAAAACCTGGCAGACTGATAGCAGCTAGACTTTACTGTCTCTCTTATAAAAAATTTCTCACCATTGCTTTCACCAAAACAGGTTTCTGACAAAAGCATTAATTATGAGACTTTCCCTTGAGCAAGGCTCTAATAAACATCTCAAAGTGAGCTATATCCTGTCATTCTATATAGCAGCAGTAACTATTTTACCAAGAACAGGCAAAATCCTTCTTAGCTTAATTTCACTATCTAGGAAGTGTAAAGACTTGGTCAGCAGTTAGAATCTCTGATATCCTAGCACTTTCCAGGCTTCAATAAACACATACAAGTAGTAGAAATTTCTGCAAGAGCAAACATGGCTTTTCTTTTCTCCAGATGTTAATCCATCGCAACAAAATGGGAAATCTGGAAATGATCAATCTTCTTTGTGAGAACTTTAGTAAACATATAGCAGCTTCATTTCCAGATGGTGAAATCCGCATTCACCAGGCTTTCCAGCAGCCACTCAAATTCACCTGAATGAGGCTCTGTGTGTGCTTGCTCTGTCCCTTTCTCCTCATGTACGCATCTCTCTTTTACTTTTGTGATTGCTCAGAGAAGTTCATACTTGCAATCAGATATACCAAAAATGTAAACTCATTGACCATCATCTTATGTCATGATTTACCTGCAATATTATGCATGTAGTGAATGATGACTCAACCAGTTAACTCTGTTGTGCAGCTTAGACAGTCACATCTAGTTCCTGGAGTCATTTTTAACCCATAGATCTTTTTGTCCCTCTTATATTTTCAAATCATTAATTCTTAAACATTGTGTGAGTTTCTTTTTTTTTTTTTTATAACATCTGCTGTGGTTACCTGCAAAATAACATATAGAATAACCAGAGAATAAATGAATAGTGTATTATGAATTTGCTGTTCTTTGCCACAGTCCCACAAGTCTGTGAGGACAGTGGAATACGACAGAGTTGGAGAAGAGCAAAGGGCATTCAGAACTACTTCTAATAAGGATTTTCCAGAGAACAGCCAACGTTTACATGTGCTCCAAAAGTTGTCTACACTAGAAAATGGTGTTTAACTAGAAACTAAATTAAGTAGCATTCAAATAGTTTGTTTTAAATATCATCTGAAGACTACTACCAGTAACAACGCTCACGTTTAAAAGATGTGTGCTTCATCTGTGTTAACCAGTACTTATGTTAATTTATTTAATGTCTTTGAGAAAATCAGTTGGATTTTAAAGTACTTTTTCACTTCTGTTATCACTGGGTAGTGTTAGCTTGGAGGTTCATCTGAAGTATCTAAATGACAAATGAGCTTCTCAGTTGCACCAAAGTTCTTCAGGTTCTTAAACAAAAATCCTTTATGAGTAATAACTGACTGAAATTATATAAATCTTTCCATTTCCTGCCCCTAATGTCCTTTCGTGGTAGATGATCTGCCACAATTTAAAAGTTTGATTTTCTAGAAACATGCAGCATATATGCAACGCTAGGTGGACTATATTAGTAAATGTTGTAACTGTGTAACATGCTTTTAAAAGTCATGAATGACCATTCTGCTTCCATCTCAGATTTGTGACTGCTAATATAGCTATTAGGAAGAGAGGTCAAAATCATATTTTATTACAAGTATGATTTTTTTTTAATAGCATATTGCCAATCATGGAATTACAAACTAGAATATAGCAAAATGACCTAATTTAATTTTCTGGCATTTCATAAGTTGAAAAAGGCTTAATGTTGTATTCAGTGTTCTTCATCAATCACAACAATAGAAAAATTACACTTTATCAAGATTTATCAGTGCAGAACTTCCACAACAGGCTAAAGTTGGGCATTTGGAGTGGTATTTATCTCACCTGATTTTAGCCATTTTTAAGTTAAGACAACAAAGCTCAGTTAGTTGTCAAGTCACTCTGTGTGCCGGGGTGAGATATCCGTAGTACTTCACAATTTTCATCCTGTCTTAAAAGCATGACATGGATAGATAAGATGTTTTGCATCTGGAAGTACCTATTTCTTCTACTTGTTGTACTGGGAACCCAGCTGACAGATCAGATGCCTGATGTTTAGGTTAGAATTAGGTGAGATGAATCCTGTTCTCAAGGTCATACTTTGGTATTTAAATTCAAGTGACACAATTCTTGAGGTTTTTACTATTCAATATTTATGCAGCGATTGATTCTTTTTAAGAAAAAGGTATACATCAGTTGTTTATGTTATAATCAGTATCCTTTTTAATTCTAATGAGTAGATGCTCTTCTAGCATGAGTTCTCAGAGCTTGTTTGGCTTACCTGGGTTGATAACAAGCTATGCAGCTGAGAATCTGAATGTACATGCTTGGGTCTTGACCACTTGGAGTGGGCAGTAGGTCAAGAATCACCTGCAGATTGCAGTTGATTCCAGCAGGCATTTCCACAAGTCCGTGAATGGTTAATTTAAGCATCAGTCCTGACTCCAGAGCATTCCAATTGTTGCTTTAAGTTAGTATTCTGATTGCCTAATATTTTGACCAATATTTGTTCATTTGAATTTTTTTCTTGTCTTGTGTCAGATAAATATTGATCTTCATTCTGTGGGTTACAGAGATGTTATGAAGCAGTTCAAGCAAAGCCAATGCCAAGCTGTCAGTGGTGCTACTGATAGCCTCCAATTTTGTTTAAATAAATATTTAAAATAAGAGCAACACCCTATTAAAATAGTAGAGTTTTATTGTGGCAGAACCAGTGGTTACCAGGAATTGTGGAAACCCATTCAATCTAGACCATGGACTGGATCAATGCCACACGATGATCTCTTAGACCAACAGCGTGCTCTCATTAAGTGACCTTCATGTCTTGTGCTAAGCCAAATCCATTGCCAATGTTAAATTACAGTAATAAATCTCTACTGAGTTTCAGAATTAAAGTTCATATACTTTTTATGTTAGTCCTTGTTCTAGTTATTTTTCTTTTATGTATGCCTCTACACTTCCTAGCTTTGGATGATAACAGCAAAAGCAGCACCACCAAATATGTGGCAAAATTTCACAAATTTTTGTCCCAGTTTTAGACTCCATTGGCTTGGTTATATTCTCAGATACATATTCACAGCTCCCAGGGACTTCAGTAGATACTATGTATGTCATGTATATGAAGACAAAGCTGAGACTAACATTTAGCTATCGAACTATCCTTAACAGTGGTAAGAACACTTGCATGTAAAATAATTGCATTTCTAGAAAGTTTATATTCTTCCCACTGTCCCCAGTAAGGAAACTGTATCTTTCCTGTCTTTGTTTTACAGTACCATACTACTTCTGTTTAAAAATCTATCAATCAGGGTTATTTCTGATATGTAGCTGCCTCCTTCGTAATTGCTTGCATAATTGCCAATAAAATATATTTTTATAATTTGTTTATATGATTCTTGTGACACTGATAATTTCAAATTATTTTTTTTAAGGAAAGATGCTGTCATCTTTATTTCATTTGTAAAAATGTAAAGGGAATTGTTTTCATATATATTAAAAAAACAAATGAACAAAACAGACAAACCAAAACCAACACAAATTAAACAAACAACCTAACAATAAAAAAGATTCACTTAAATATGGATTTTGTTAGGAGCTTTGGAAAAATAGTGATTTATAACAGTATCTCAATATACAAGCCAACGTTACTGGCCCACTGTGCTGGATCATGTAAAATGCCCAATGAGAGCATTCCTAGCCAATGGAGTTAGTCTGCACAGACAAGTTAGAAGAGTAGAGGAAAGAAAGTATCATTATCCCATTTTACAGATGGATAAACTTAAATTCAAATGGGTTAAAGCTCTGTCTAGACTGAGAAACTAAGGTGAGTTTAGCAGGTCCATTAGCCAACACATTTTAATGAATCCATTTTTGGTCGTCTCCTGATCTCCAGAATGCACAAACAGATTAGTATTTAAAAACCGACTGTGGTTACTGATACTTCGTCAAGAGTGGCTACTTTTTTTGTTTAGAGCTGTAGTTTACTGGCCCTGCAGTATGTGTAAGTTTCCAACTAGATATGACATAGTTGTCTGTAGTATGTAATGCTGATTTTTGCGATTTAGGTTTTGTAAGAGCATATATTCATTTAGTTTTTTGTAAGAGCATAAATTCTGCATGTATGTTTGAACTATCCTTTGGCAGATGGGAATATGCTGGGGAAAGTATGAAAACTATAGTACAGCTATGTAATTTAGCACAGTGTGCTTAATTTAGTAAAGATGTGGTCAGTATACATCAGATTCAAAAAGGAAAAAAGAAAACCAGATTAAATGGATTTGCCTGGTACTTCTAGTGCGTTCATTAGCAGACTTTACAGATAAGCTATTTTTTTAGGAATGCTGTCTATTATATCCTAGAGGTTATTGAGATATGAACAGCTATACAATTCTGAAGCACTTGAGTAACTAAAAAGTGTAACTGTGATTCTCTAGAGCAATAGAGATAGATTTCGGAGCTTGGTTTCCATTTTTTTTTAAGGAGACCTCTGCGCACAGTTGTCCATGATTTTTTGAAGATCATTCCTAGAGAAGGATTTACTGATGGATCCCAGAAGAAGTAGAAGACGTTAAGTTTGTAGTTGTTTTGGTGTTTTCCCGGAGTAGAATTTTTCCGAAACATAGCTGTTCGGAACTTGCTAGGAGAGTTTCTTGTCTTCTTGGTTTAGAAGTCCTCTTCTTCCAAATGTAGTTTTGATGAAATGTCATAACTGTAATTGAGATAATTCTTTAAATAACCATACCAAAATCTGTAAAAGATTTTGGATGTGATCGTCAAGGCCTTTAGTTTGGCTTTGCATTCAACAGAAAGCCAGTGAACAGACAAGTGCACTGTCTGAGGTGTCAGATATATTTTTACTATGTCTTGGCACAGTGCTTTCAGTGGCAATAGCTGAAATCAGTGCCTGGGAATTTTAGCCACTCTTCATACATTTTCTGCTCAGGAGAGTCCCTTCCCTGAAGATCCTGTAGCCAAAAAAAAAAAAACAAAAAAACAAAAACAAAAGTGAGTGTATAATGTACAGATGAGAAACTGTAGATTGAAGGATTTGCCAAAAGCCATAAGCAGGTGAGAGAAGATACTAGATCCTTCTTCACAAAGGTGGTTTCCTAACAGCAAAGAAGAAATGTGTTAGTGGGCAGCAGATGGAAGAATGTCGAGCACTGGCCATTTTTGCATCTACAGCTATTTTGCCATTTAATATGTGATGAAGTCATTACTCCCTGCGGATCAATGGATATATTGCCACTGCCGTAAGTGGAGCTGAGATTTCAGGCAAGAAGTCTATCTTCAAGTGTCAATTTTGTCTGAGCTTTAAAAATAGAAATGTCTACTTTAATGAAAAGATTTGGTTCCTTCCTCAGACATTCCTTTTTGCTTCCTGCATTTGCATTTTAGGACAACTGACTGAGTTTTACAAGCATAGCTATAACCAAAGTCAGCCAATTGCACTGTTAGATAACTTAGTTTTTAATGGCCTGAAGCCTGTCAGTAAAGCAGTCTCAGTCAGAGCAGAACCATGAATGTTCAGTGCGATTTCCAAGTAAGGTTATAC
>NW_009928758.1:26888-41016 GCF_000696875.1 Nestor notabilis
TTTGATTTCTGATTGATGGAAATAACACTAAGTTGGGGGGAGAGTTGTTTTTTTTTTCCCCCAAGTCAATAAAAATACAACTCAATAATGACGAGGAGTAAGTAATGCTTTTCTTAAAAATGTCTGTCAAGTGAAATGAATGATACTTTACCGGCAGTTTAGCAGAGTAACTACTATGACAAGATCGGTGTCTTGTGCTTTAAAAATAAACTTCTTTGCTCTGAGTCAACATCTGCTTTGCCTTGGCCTTCATTTAGCAGCAGGAGACCATTATCCTGTGATGACTTTCTATTCCACTAACATCTCATCTGGTGCACTGATATTCTTAGTATTTTACTCCCCTGCTGTGCCCCTTCCCCTCAGCCACACACACACAAACACTCTTTATCTCAGCCTGTAGAATGCTATGTTCTGCTGTTCCTGTGAATAGGAGAGATTACACATAATGTAATCAATCAGTTGCTTCTACCACTAAGGAAAAGTGTGTCCTTCCAATTAACTTCTTATATCCTAATAAGCAAACAGAAACAGTCTTGGATAGGTGCCTAGAATCATGAACATTTATCTAAATTGCCCTGACACTGAGAATCTGAGGTGGGCCATCTGAGAAAGCAAAATTTCTTGGGAAAGTTCCAGCTATTGCCAGGGATAGGAAAATGGAAAATAATAATGAACTAAGCCAACTAAATTTTTACACAAGCTTGACTTGTTTTAATTTTGGGGCAAATATTGGGAGGCAAACTGGTTTCCCCACAGTTATTTGAGATAAATTATTATTCAGATTTACTGGATCTATTAATTTTATGGGTTTGGGGCAATTAATTTGTAGTGCTATGTCCTTTAATACAAGAGAATACATCAAAGCAGGAGTTTCTTCAGCTTAACTTCATGTTTTTTAATTCCACAAAGGAAAAGAGAAGAACATAACGTCAAAATGTAGCAATGCTTGTACTGGAGCAGTCCAGAGGTCTATTTAAACTAAGACGTCAACAAGAAGATGCTGAAGGAATCAGTGTAAGAAATAGGGCAAGAATTGTGTGATTCTACAGCTTTCCTGGTTTTATGATGGTACAAGGTCTAGATGAACCCTGGGGGCAGGGCAGGGAGGGAAATTGCTGTTATGGTTTACAGAGCTTCTGGAAGCACTCAGTGCCTAATGGGGTGAGAAGTTTCCTCCTTCTGTGTCTTTTTCTCTGTCTTGTACACAGACATGCATATCCCCACATGCGCTAAAGTAATGGAGCACTGTAATGTGGTAGGAGCATGTGCATATTTTCTTTAAGTTGTTTTTTTGGATGCACCCAGAAAGCCCTCTGGATGAGTCAATCAAAATGCATCCAGTTTCCCTGTGTTCTTTTGAAGTGCCTGCAGTGAGTACCACAGCCAAAACCTATCCTTCAGTATTATTATTTTCAATCTAAGTAGGACTAAAAGAGGATGTGTTACATGATGGGTTTACAGGCATGGTTTGAACCTGTCACCAGCAGCAAATTACATCTCTCGCATTAAAATATAACCTCCATATATTGTTTATTATACCTGAGTGTAAGCTGACTGTGATGGACCATGATTGTCAACTGATGCAAGTAAGCAAGACAAAGATGGTTTTGTTTGGTTTTCTTTTTTTCCTTTGAGAGGTTTAAGCTAATGTGTCTGTATGTGACCAACTGAAAACCTCCTCCATTTACTTTTTGCTATGTAAAAGTATGATCCATACATTTTCTTTTCTGTCTTACCTTCTTTAAAGAACAACTGCGGGAACTTGCAAGATAAAACTGCTATTGCTGCCTCCTGCTTCAGATTATTTAGTGCATACTGCAGAACCACTGTGTGTATTTTTCTTGTTCATGGGTTGTTTCACTGCCTCATACCTAAACAGCTAGAATGAACTGGCATTCAGGAGTAGTAATTTATTCTAGGTGAAGTTAACATACAAGTCTTTATAGTAATTTGAACTAGTTTCCATTGAAACAGCATTTTCATCTATTCCTCTTTTGCCAGATGTAGTTGACATTTTTGTGGAGGTAATTAAGACAGGAAAGGAGGAAAAGAATACAGACTTTCTCACAAATGTGACCTGAATTTGTTTGAAATGTTTTCAGAAATGGCATTTTCATCTTGTACTTGACTATCTTGTATTTTGGGATGTTTGCAGTCATGTCATGATATATACTCTGCCAGGTAACCACATCAGCAGATCATTCCCTTTTGTGCTCTGCCTTGTGGTAGATGCAGACTTGGCACATGGTAGCTCTTGAGATCACAAGAGGAAAAACTGTTGAAAAATGCTGATTTGTGTTTGAAGACGACTGAAGCAATGCCATTTGAATCAAAGGCTATGTTAGAACTGTATGTGGAATGTCTCTGATTTTTGAATGATTTAGAAAGCATCTCAATTAAAGCATTGTTTTTGTTAGTTCTCACTTCTTTACCATGAGAGGAAAGTAGATTGTGACAATGGGAAAATTATACTCAGATTTTAGACTACTTTCCATATTGTGTTATTTGACACATTCATTGACATATTGAAGATCAGTGGTTTTCCGACCTTAACCTACACGTTTCAGAAAGGTGAGCTGCCTAAAATTCAGCTTGGAATAAGGTTCTAATACTTATGATTCAAAAGGCTGCCAAGTTTGAACCTGAGTTTTCCAGTAGAGGATGCATGCAAATACAGTTCAAAGCATTGGTGGCAAGTATTTGCTCCAATGCATGGACACAGCAAAGAAGTGCACATGAACCCATCTAGTGTATTTGAGAAGCACTGCACTTATTGTGTGTGCACAAATTAAATGTATGGTGCAGGGACAGTAAATATGGTACTTCTTAAAAATTACACACTTCTCATGTATTGTGCAGTAGAAGTATCTATTTGCTGTGGAAATGCCACTTCACAAACTGTACAATAGCACCAGCTGGACTGCTGGATATCCAGAACTCAGAAAGGTAAAATATCTGTGACCGTCCCTGTGTTAGATGGGTCTAACACTGGGATTGGGCTGTGGCGGCCCACTCCCAACGCTCTGCTTCTTTATCGATTTGTTGGAATGGTTACTGAGGTGATGATGAAGAAGGAAGGGGAGGAGAGAAAAATATTCACAGATGGAGATGATTAGTTTGATTCGGGGATGGTCCACACACAGACCACGCGGTGGTATGTGTTGGATGGGTCTAACACTGTAAAAATTGGTCTGTGGTGGACCATCCCCGATTACCTGGAGTGGGTGTACACAGTGGGGAGCCGGCAGGGCCGCTCCTCCTGGTGCAGGCTGGCACCCTGCGTCAGGATGACTTGGCACTTTTTGGGGTATAAAAGGGCTGGGATTCGAGAAAATGCAGGAGAGAGGGGGAGAGAAGAGAGGGGGAAGGGAGAAGGAGGAGAGAAGGAGGCGGATCCAACTACCTTTTTTGGCTGACATTACCTCTGCGGGGACGCCCGCAAAGTATGTGCTTGCCACCCCGTTTGCTCTCAGTGCACCTCAGAGCTGGCCTTCTGGTCGTTGAACAAATGTGTAGGTTGGTAATAACTGTGCCTGATCTGGTCTTTGGTGGCTTTTAGTTCTCTCTCTTTCTGGCTTGGGATATCTCTGGATTTTACATCTGTTTTAGATCTTGTAATAAACTTTCTAGTAGTTTGGGGTGTACATGTGTGGCTTACGTTCCTTCTCCACCCAGAATCCTTCGATCCCTGGAACAGTTCCCTGGAAGCAGAGCTTCAATGCAGATAAAAAAGAGGTTGTCTAGAAAAATAAAAATTTGACATAAACTAACTGCTGTCTTTCCTTCAGATGCAAAACTGACTCAGTCTCTTTTCTGCCCCATGCTTGTGTGAGAAGGAACAATTTTCAGAATAAATTGCCTTGCCATATTTACCGACGCAGGGAAGATAAGCACTTACTCTGTCCATTTACAAAAAAAGTCCTTCCACCCTACCTGTGCATCAAGAATATGAAAGGAAAGATGAAGAGGAATGCAGGGAGAATATCCTAGTGCTTTGGGGAAATTAATGTCCCCCTGTGGGAAGATACGTTACGATCCCTCTCACAGGATCTGTCACTTACTCGTGAATGGGAAGTTGTGTCCGTGGAGAATGAGATTGTTTCCTGCCTTGTAAAAATGGTGCTGCTTGTTTAACTGAGACATGCTGCAAAGAAAAGATGCAGATAGATTAACAAGAAAAAACAATGACCTGTAAGGCAGGAAAGATTTGCAGCATGATTCTTTCCTTTCCCTCCCTTCTGGATTGGAAAATGTACTACGTCAAGGCAGACTATTGACTTAATGCATAACAATATGTAAATTATTTTACTGGAGGAAGACATTAAGTTATCAAGGCAAATGCTCTGTCCTGACAGTGACCAACAGCAAATGCTCCAAGAATATTAAAAAGCAAAACTAAACAAACAAAACCAAACCCCAAACAACAAAATAACCAAAGTGGAAAACTAATAATATTTTGTCCAGAAAGGAACTTTTAATCCTCAAATATTTATGGCTTAATATACTTTCCTAAAGTACATGAGTTTATACTGTTCTTAAAAGAATTAATATTTAATGTAACTTTTTTGTATTTTCATTATCCACAGACACGTCTAATCTTGCTCTTTCCCAAAATCCCCGAGAAAGTAGTTATTTCTAATTAAGCAACATTGCTTTGTAAGGAGGAGGACATCTTGAAAAACTCCAGCAAGCTCTTTTTCTTTCAAGGTTGGGGTGGGAGCTCTTTAAAGGAGAGAGTAGGAGATGATCAACATAGGCATTTTAAATGTTAAAAATGTTAGATTTGTGAGTCCTTTATTTTAGAATATGTCTGTATAGAAAAGATACTTTTATGGAGCACAGTAATTATTCAGGGACTCAGGCCACTGAGGTTCAGGGTCCCATATGCACAGGATACCTTGTCAAATATGTTTTAATAGCTCTGTTAATGCCTTTGGCCTTGATTTTGGGAAGGAGGAAGTTCTTACCAAGACAGTAAAGCACTGGATTCCCATTAGACTGTTCTTTGAATGCTCCACTGAGGCCACATTTGCTCTCCAGAGAGGAAGTTTGCAAGTGTGGGAGCCAGCGTGTGTAACATACATGATGGCTCACTCTGTTATTAGGTAGTTTGGCGTGCCACACAAATAATTCTGTTTGCAGCTACCTGCAGAGCTGAAGGTACATATATGGAAGATGGGCAAGTCAACAGTGTTCATACTCTTGTATAAAGTCTTTCCCGAAAAGCTTTATAAACATACTCATTGCACCTCACTCTTTATACAACTGTAGTTTCCAGACACTAACGTTAACTGTATTAAGTGTTTAATTCCACTTAATATTCTCAAAGATATTAATGGAAAAGTCTTTTTATCTCTATAAATACAAGTAATTTTCATTATTTAGAGTATGAATGATGAGGTAAACCAAATACCCTCTAAAGCACTTTGTGGCTTTATTCAAATGGATGTTTGTAAATACTTCTTGCAAAGGGTTTCTTTACCCTGTATTTGGTCAGCATTAATCCTTGAAAAAAAATCTTGTGTGGTCAATGAAGACATCCAGCAGAAAATTGATCTGCTGAAGTACTTATCTCAGAATGCAATTTGCTTATACGTCATGCTTCCTTAAACTTTTTTTCCTTAAAATGATACGAAGCCCATATGTAATCTATACGTACAACTCTCTACTAATCTTCCATGCTCTCGCTTCTGCTGCCTAGCTCTTTTTCTCTGTCCGTTTATGTCTTAATGTTTTTTCCATGATACTGGTTGGATGTAGGATATCAGCTTTTTATTCATGTGCTTTTACTTCTTAGTTCAGGTGACTATATAATATGTATTGAAATATATAATTTCCTGGTATTACCCAGCACAGATACTTTTCCAGTGCTGACAGTACACTAAAGGATGTGTGTAAGCAATAGCTCTGCTAGGACATTTAGTGTCCTGTCTGGTTACAGCTATGTCATCCCCCACCCTCTGCAGCAATCACTCACAGAAGTTTTAGTCTTCTTCAGCAGTCGTTCTTTGATGCTTCTGGAATGCAAAGGATGCATTTCTAGTCTACACGAGATATATTACAGAGTATAAAGATGTACGGAAATTGGAGCTTAGCTGTTTTTTGGGCCTGCCAAAGTTTCACTGTAAACAACTTCAAACAGAGCTGCTTTCTCTAGACTTACATTCATCCTGAAATTTGCAGTTTGTTTTCATTGTGAATGTGCTTGTGGGAAAAGTCTGTTCTCCTGTAGATAATTTTCACCATTGCCCAGCAATCATTGCTGTATAGACTGTTTGGGCAACACAGGCTGTTCTCTCTGGATTTTATTTGAATATGTTGGCACTGGATACGAGCCCAGAAGGTAAACTTGATGTCTGGTGTTATAAAGGCCTGTTCCTGAATTTGCTGAGACTGCAACTGAGTAACTGTAGTAGTATATGAACTAATGAAACTTCTAGCAGTTTCAGCTCCTGGATCCCTACCTTTGCTACACCACAAATTCTTACCAGTGCCGGAACAGCAGCATTCTTCAAGAGCCTGGGCTGCCACCTTGTTAGCTTGAAGCAGCCTGTGTTTGTGAAAGTCCTGCCTCTGTCACTCAGCACCACGAATCTTTGCTCAGGGCATCCTTCTCCCACCTGGATCATCCTCTTATTTGACGTGCTGCTTTTTTCATTGAAACTCAGGTCAAAACAGTCCTTTCAACAGCTTGAATTCTTGGACTCTTTAAAGAAAGTGTAAGCATGGGCAGCAGGTTTCCATCTTGGCTGAAGATAGATTTGAATTGATATGCACAATACACCTGAATTCCAGGGATCTCAGAATCTTCTTCTAATTCATTAAAAGCGATCATTAATCTTGATAGAACCTCTAATGGACATAGTAACATTTGCATTTTGTCCAATCCTATTACTCAGATAACTGCCAACAGTCAGGCAGTACTGTGTTATCCTAGAATTAACAGATAAATCTTCCCCATGCACTAATGCCTAAGTAGCTGGAGTTTTAACAGCAGTTAATGTGACAAGTCTTATGATGTTAATTGGGGCAGAAAATGAAATATTTCTACTTGGTAGAAAAGAACAAATGTCCCAGCTTCAGATGCAGGCGAATTTCTGACTTGCCAGTAACTTAATAAGAAATGCGTATGACCACCTTTACTTAGATCTTTACTTGCATAGCTTGCACTATGCAAGTTGTCAAAACTGTTTTTCTCAGCATAATATTTAAAGGGGGAAAATAATAATTACAAAGAAAGATTTTACCTCACACAGTATTAATTTATCTGAGCAGCTTACACGTACATTGGATGATCTGTAATTCTTGTAAAAAGAATCTGTGGATCTAAAAATTATCCTTCTTGCACAACCATGGATTTGAATTCTTTGCCCAAATATGCATGTGAATGTCAGTACATAAAGTGCATTCATGTAGCATGTAATTTTCTGTTGATGAGCACTGACAGACTCACGGTAAAAATCCATCTATAATACTTTTTTTAATATACGTGTACATTTGTAAAGGGTTTTTTAACTATGAATTCTTTTGAATGCAACAGGAAGGCATTTTGCTTTTAAGCTAAGTAATCTTCAGAAGAACTTTAGGTGCTGATAGAGTAATTGTGTTTATTCTTCCAATTTCACAATTTCTGTCTTATAAACATTGTTTTGCATTATTGGACTCCACGTTTCCCCTTCTCATCTGATGTTTTACAAATATTTTTCTAATTGCTTGAGACAGTGTGGTCCAATAAAATTACATCGACTTTCTGCTGAACTTGTTTGTCTGATCCACTGCCAAAAGTTGTAGGCAGCTAGGCAGCACACTTGGTCTCACTTTCTTTCACTCCCCCTCCTCTAAGGGAATGCTTTCAGACAGCCCTCCACCCTTAAAAGAATACGCATGTGAAGACTTAGGGTTGTGAAGCATGCATTTTACAATTCTGAGGCATTCAGATGCTTCAGCAAGGCACTGCATCCTGGCAGATTTTTAAGAGACCTGAATCTGTTTCTGTCTGTAGATCGTTATGTGATTAAATTAATACAGGTAAGTCATACATTGTATTTTAAAGCATAAGTACATGTTTTGGCTGTGGGCCCATTCATGTTTCAGTATAACAGCTACTCTCAGCCTTAATGCAGTATTTCTTCATCTGATAAAGGAAAAATTACAGCTAGAAGTATCCAGAAACTGAGGTACTGTGTTGCATTATCACCCTGAGAGCCCACATAAAGAAGGTACAAGGGGATGTAACAGCTGACATAAATAACTGTAAAGCATTCTATATTTTTACAGTGACAGGGAAATTCAGAGGAGAATTGAAATCCTGTGGTTCTGAAAGAGCTAACAGAACAATGGACTATTATCCTTGAGTCTTGATAACAGAGTGCCTTCTAATGAGAGATGAATTGTAACTAGCTGTGTACTGAGAATAAACCCTTGCCTTTCATTGTCATGTATGTGTTGCTGTTTATGATCAGTTTACCAGACACTTTCTTCATGATATTACAGCTTTTCTATTTTTTGCCCTCATATAATGAGATGAGCCTGCGGTTTCTTTCCATATAGTGCATAGGTTTGTTGGGTTTTCTGTTGGAACTACCACATGTACATCGCGCACCTCATTTCATGTGCATTTTTGAACATTTGCTTACCATGTGCCACATTTTGTGTGATGGAACATGATCAGGTCCAAGATCTCCTAAAATAATTGGTTACTTTAAAAAGTACCTTCAGGGAAAAAAAATAAAATAAAATAAAGCAAATAGTGCTAGTTTGCCACAGTGGAATAGATATGGTATGTGATCAGTTAGCTGCAGCCCACAGATAAACACAGACAGACAAGCTAGCAGGCATAAACAGAAACCACATTATTGTCCCAGTCAGACTTCTGGCCTCGTATTTGTTAAGTGATTTCTAGAGTCTGAAAAGCAAAACAAGAATTTTCAAGTACAGATAGCTGAATTTGCCATTATTTGATACCAGGCATCTTTTTAATCTTCAGCATCAGTCATTTTCTAATCATCTTTCTCTCTAGTTGGTTAATAAAGACATGGGTTTTATAATGGGTGGTGTTTATCAATGCAACCTCATTTAATTTTTAAAGAGCTGCATAAAACATAAACATTGTATCTCTGGCTTGGGCAAATTATTTGACATCCTTAGTAACGTAAGAATACTTAATAGTAATTTCAGAGAGGGTTTGTTGAAGCTTCCAGATGTCAGGGGCTATGGAAGTGTAAAGTATTATTACAGATGTTTCTCATAATAATAATACATCTGATAGCAGGGCAGAAAAAGGAATTAAGGGCCAAGTACTTCAGTCATTAACTGAGCTGAACTCCCACTAAGGTCTATGTGAGTTTTGTTCAAATAAGGATTACAGAATTCGAATGTAAGTAATTATTTCCAATATGGAATGATTTACACTGCTTTTCCAGCCTTGTCTTTTTAGAATCTTGAAAACAGAGTATATTGCCTCACTGTACACAGAAAGAAAGCTTGCCAGCATAAGGCTTGGTAGCATGAGGAAAGTTTGACTCAGTCATAGATACACAAAATCAAGCAGGGTGACTTACATCTGCAAAGCAATCAGAAGTGTGCCTGCAGCAGAGAGAGACACATCCCAGCTAGCATTAATTCAGCTGGCATGAGTACTGCATTCTCATGGGGTTATACAGGCTGTGTTGAAATCTTTGCCGCTACATTTACAGTGCTATTGGCAAGATTAGGGCTAGCTCAGGAGTGCCTAAACATACCACCATCATACCTCTGGCTGCAATGCAGGCACCTCTTTAGTTAAAGGCACACCAAAGAACCAGTGAATAAGGAAGCTGCTGTTTGATTTGATAAAAGTATTTTCAGTGAAAACTTCATCTTTGTAGATTGTAAGCTCCTGGGGTTTTTTTAAAGCTATTTCTGAAATAAGTTTTAAATAGCCCATGTTCTTGTGGGAAAACACCACAAATAACTGCTTTGTTGCAAAGTCCAATTACAGTAACAGCGCTAAACACATTAAGATGCAGTTTGGTCTTACTGTATGGACAGCATTGAACTAGGTCAAATAATGTTCTTCAACACTATGAAATTCTGATAAAATTCAAACATTTAGAATGACGGTGAAACTTTGTTAAAATATGCTTAGGTACACATTCATTGTAGAACTTGTAGGTGTGCCATCTTCTTTGTTGTGCAATCAAATCCTGCAAAGTGCTAGTTTTACTTGATGTTAGTAGTAGGTTGCCGCAGAGTATGTGGTGTACAGTCTTCTGAAATGCTGTCGTGCAAGATGGTAGGTGGAAGATTATTTTTGGCAATATGGAAGTCTCCATACTGCTCCACATCTGTGTCTGTGACACAAACTGTAGTTGTTTAGCATGGGTATATCTGTTTATACACATGGAGAACAAAAAGAGGACTGGCATAAACAAAATGTCACATGCATTCAAATTTTGATTACACTCATATAATCAATTTGACATCATCACAAAAATGGAGTGCCAAAAAATATTAATCTGCCAGCTCATGAAGGGTAAGCCTCGAATTTCTGTGGTTTGGTTCATTTAAGTACAAAAAAATTAAATACGTTCACAAACTTCTCAGATCCAGGCTCTCTTCCTGCTTCTTCACAAAGTGTTAAGAGGCTTAAATCATCATATTACTTTCTGTGTACTCCAGTAGCTCCAGTTCAGGTCTCTTGGGCAGGATTCAGCTTAGTTATCTAGACATAAGCAGTATAGGACCAATATATGAACTAGTCAGTAAAAACCCTTTTATAAAATCAGTGGAAATAAATAGGCTTTTCTTGAGTGTTATTCATCTAACGTGTGTAACCTTGGAATGAGATGTCTCATGTCTTAGTAGTAGTGATATTTCTCCAAAGGCTATAAGGGGATTCTTGAGAACTATCTCAGATGTAGCAGTCTAGGTCCCACTCATCCACTGGCTGTCTTTCCATACTCTTATGTTTAGCAGCCCAACAGTTGAATTTTCCTCAGTTTTGCCTTGAAATTACTAGCGCTATTGTGGTGATGATCAACAGCAGGGAAATTACTGCTGAAACGGTTTTTTCATAATGCTCTAATTAATATTTAATGACATTTTGGATTTTTATTCTTTTCCATTCTATCTCCATGCCCTATGTCATTTAGAGCAAAAAAATAAATTGGCTAACACTGATGTATTTCTGGGTTTGTTAGATGTGTGAATAAAAGACATTGTATTGTATGCTTCAGATAATTATTATATCAGATATTAATGCCTTATATGCTTTATTCATTAAGTAGCTGTAATTTTTGCCTTATCAACTGTAAGGCATTTTGCTCCTAGTAGTAGGATTTGCAGTGTTACTTTCCAGGAGGTGATATGCTCAAAAGCAAGTTTAGAAGACACTTGAAAATTTACTGGAATGGTGATGCAAGTTGTAGGATTCTTAATGATCGAAACTTTGAAATCCTTTGAAGTAAGTCTCAATACTCCATAGTGTTCTAAGTTAGATGACAAAGCCAATGAGTTATACTTGGTTGCTTTATGAGGAGGGCTGAAAGAAGCTGTCATTAGTTCAGGAAGAGCAAGATTACCCAGAACTCACAATTTTAGCAGAACTTGCCATGTTTGAATTACTTCATGGGTTTTGCTAAATTAACTCAATAGTGCAAATGTAAAATGGGAATCTGGAAGATAGTGACAGCTGTGATGTTTGATAATATCTTGTCGAAAGAAAGTGGTAGTATTTAGGAAAGATTTGGTATTGGAAAGCAGAAGTAGGTCTACTGAAGAAATATCTGGAAAATTCAGCTGTTTTCATGAGAAATGCTAGCAACCCTAAAGAAAACACCAATCACAATCAGGTATAATAGGAAACTCACTGGAAGTTTTTGTTCCTCAAGTTCCAGCAGATGAAGAATCACAATTCATGAGACAATTACATGGAGTCAAAAGTGAAGGTTTCTAATTGCAGATCTTGAGTGATCTAACATATTTGTAGCATCTTCTCATTTTACTCATTTTCAGATTATTTTTATGTTTCAAATGTTCATATTAAACAGGAACTTGCATCTTATAGAAAAGGTATAATCAGAAAATACAAACATCCTTTTTCTGATTGTACAGAACCCCCACTGAATGGCTCTGGGATATTTACCAATAAAAAGTGCCAGGCAAATAAAATTGTTTTTAAATTGCATTTAGCATACAATTTAAGATGTGAAAATCTAGTGCTAAATATCTTCTTTATGGTTTTGTAAGGAATCCTTCCCACCCTGTGCAGTACACTTTCTTAGCCAGAATCTTTTACTGTGAAGTTGATGAAGGTGGGAAAAAATGTGATACTTGGGCATTTGAAATAACCAATGATGTGAGTAAGTTTTTCTAACAGCATTAGTAGATGTGATGCTGATGCTTTACTGGTTACAGATGGCCTCTTTAGGCGTTAGTAAACCTTAAGAAATATCCCTTTCATTTTTCAGTTATGGTCTGGTGACTCAGCATTTCATTTTGTCCACTGTATCATACTTGCATTAGAAGCACCATCCTGCTCTTTGTTCAGGCAGGCATAGCAGAGTGCTGTACTATGCACTGCCACAGTTCCCAAGTCTTGAATGAAGATGGTGGCCAATGTATAGAAATCCAGATGACAAAGTCATTTGAATCACTAAAAGAAAGAAAGAAATCATCTTTTGTCAAAAGAACTGATTTCTAGTTACAGAAGCATAATACATTAATTTTATTTAGATTCCATACTAAGTGTCTGTACAGTAGGTAGTTTAGCTGGGTACTAAGGTCTCTTAAGTGCAAGAAGCATCCTCAGAGTTCTTACCAATATTCAAGAAGTTAATTTTTACAAGAATTATGATTTTCTAATGTAAAATTTTATTTCCAGAGAATTACAAGAAGTTTCTCTCAGCTTTTTGAAGGTTATGTTTCAGGGTTTGGTGTTTTACCAGTAGGTATATAAGTTCAGGAGAAGACCTCACTCATAAATTCTGAAGTAATCTGTGAGTCTTTTTTTCCTTAAAATAGTCCAATTTCTAACATAGACAATTGTTTTGCCTGTTTGTACCTTTGGGTAACTGTGTCATCCCAGATTGCTCGTTTTGATTCACACTGTGAATAACTTTTGTTACAAGAATGTGCCACTCTTGGCGGATTTTCTGCACATCAGAAGTGGTTCTTGAAGTATATGTTCTCAGACCATGAGATCAATACTGATGTCTTTAAGCATTTTCCTAGCATTTTTAAATTATACGTTTAAACTATTCAACTGAGTGAAGTCGTTTTTCTTATTTTGCTACCTGGCAAAAGAAGAGACCACCTCTCAGTAAGTTGTAACTGTTTTTTATATTTGGTGCAATGAAATTAAGATTAGATTCCAAACAAAACAGTTTTACTCAACATAAATAAAACTCTGATCATTATGTACAAAGTCGTCTGTATTTATACTTTGACTAGAAATCAGACTAAAGCTTTGAGTCTTCTTCAGCTGGCACTTAAAAGTCTGTGTATAGCTGAAGTTAAATAACAAAAAGATAGTATATTTATTATATTTTTGTGTTTTACTGTACCGATATGGCTCACAGCAATCAGAATTTGGTTGCATTTCCAAATTATATTGATACTGGAAAACCAGGGCTTTTTACAACCATTTAAACCTTGACTTCTGCATGAACTGTTCTACATGGAGTTTCTTGCTTTTATCTAAAGGCATTTCAAAAGCCCATCTTTTTTTCAGCGCAACTGTGACTGGACTTATCTGACAAATCCAAAGCACATGCTGCTGGAAATAATGGTAGTGGTCAGTTGAGACCTACTAGAGTTACCAGTATTTCCAATTTTTTAGTGAAAATTGAATTAATCAGCTTTTTCTTTGATACAGTTAAAGAATATATAGTTTTCTAATGAAACAAACACCCAGCCAAAAAATAAAAATAAAAATGCTTGAAGTGAACTGAAACATACGTTTCTATCCCACAGAATGGCAAAAAGAAGGGAGGTTGTATGTTCCATGTGGGAGCAGTTTGATTGCATGGAGTTCTGCTACGGAATAGGCAACAGGCCTGTCAGAAGGTTCACAGTCAGCAGGGAGGCCAGTGAAGGGTGTGCTGAGGTGGTTGCAGCTACCAAGCACCCATTAATAGTGATCTGCTGA
>NW_009928758.1:41047-54628 GCF_000696875.1 Nestor notabilis
CGAGACCAGGTGGGAACATGATGGTCAGTGGCAGCCTTTTCTCACTCTTGCAGTTTGCAATGGCAGTGCCTCAGCTGTCCTTACACCCTTCTAAAAGCATGCAAACAACCATCTCTCTCTGAACAGCCGAAGGCACTGTAAGCAAAATGGTCATGCTTTCCATTGGTCTTCTGGGGTTTTGATACTGTCATAAAAATAAAGAAAATTCTTGCTTTTCTTTCATGGGAAGTAAGATGATGAAGCTGTCAATATTATCCTGTGAATATGTAAATATAATCAGTCTGGAGATAAATAAGAGAATGAAACAGTAGTTTCATTCATCTTATATTAAGTTAAATTACATTAAAACACTGCTTTTTCCATGAGCAGTTTCTTGAGTCTAGTTACCCCATATTAATAGTGTTCTGAAAAATTACACAGGTGGTCAGAGAGAGCAGCTTTGATAGGATTGCTCCTGTTGATGAATTATGGTAATATAATGTATTTCTCATAAACTAAACTTCATAGTTTCCTGTTTCTTCTTGTATTATTACTTCCACTGAGATGTAAAGAAATTAAAACTTTCTTTTCATTTATTACAGTAAAATATTTCATAACAAATCAACAGCTTTAGAATGTTTAGAATTAAAGTTCTGATGACTTCACATTCTTCTGCTCTTAAGAAAGTCCTTAGTTCCATGGAGAATCATCAGAATGGAAATCTTACTGTAAGATTTGTGGTTTATGGTTTCATTTTACTTTGAGGAAAGAGGTTGAAACCCTCCTTGGGACAAACTTTTTAAACTTTCACTTTGCTGTTCTATTGACTTATTTAGGCTTTCAGGAAGCTTTCAGAAAACCTGTATAAAGAGGATAAGACCACAGAGTTATTTTTCTTATCTATTTGTTGGAGATGGGACTTGAACATAATTCCAGTTGCACATAGGCACTAACTCTGAGGAATCTTACAGCAAACATGGCTAAGGGAGGGCTGTAATGTGACCTAAACAGTATTTGTCATGTCTAGGAGTAAAATTTGCTAGCAGAGAACTACTAGATTTCCTTCTAGAATGCTGTAGCTGACCTTGTGACAAATGTCATTTTTTATATATATAAACATATGGTGCACACACATATTTTTCCTTCACCATAGCGAATTTATTAGGATTCCATTTTCATGCTTTCACAAGATCTTGTAACTAGACAAGAAAACCTAGAGAAACATGCCAAGGCATAGCCTGCTTCATATTCTTCAAGATGGATAATACGTTAGCCATATAATACAGACAATCTCTGCCACATGAACCAAGAATTCAGAACACAAACCATCAGGCCCACAGGAGAGGCTTGGCAGAAATGGACCTACAGAAACAAACCAATTTACTTTCTATCCAAATGATCATCTAAAGGGATTCTTCAGCAAAAGACCAGAAACAGATGTTAATGCCTTTTCTCAATGATTACAAGCCAGTCAGTTCAATTTCCAGTTTCCTCCCTTTATGATAAAACCTCAAGTTCTCATCCAGGTCAGGGAAAGGAAAGCCTTGAAGTAATTTGACACCTGTTTGGCTTTGGGTTTTGTCCTTCCTGAAGATACTGAAGGAGTTACCAGTCATCTTTATTATATGGCATGAATTTACAGTATTTCCAGTAAATACTCTCATTAGAAAATATTTTCTTCCTCTGTAAAATGAACCTTTCTCCACAGAGATTTGAGAATTCCATTCCATGGAGGGTAACGCTCAGTCTCTGGAACAAAGGTGGCTTATGGATCAGCTTAATCTGTATGGCATGTAATATATTAGTTGGTTTTACAATGGAAGACTTTAAATTCTAGACTGCAAACCTCATAGTCTGTATTAGTGTGTTAATGCACAGGCTTTTCACCTTTTTAAAAATTTGTTAGAACTTATTTCACTGAAAAGTGAAAATGAGTTTAGCAGCCTGGAATGACTGTTTTCTCTATTACACCATGTAGCACACTTAGCACAACTGGCAAGACACCACTGAAATAAAAAATCAGAGACTAGAGCAACTTCTTCCTTTCAAAAGAAGTGCCAAAACCCAATCCTTAGTATTTAAAAGTAAACAACAAAGGGGCAAGGAAGAGATACTTGATGCAATTTAAACTGTATGAAGAATTGAAGTTTTACTCCCGTTCCATTGCAGTCAGTTCTTTGTCTCAATCCCCAGTACTACAAGTCTATAGTTCTTGCCATGGAATGCAGATTCCAAATAGCAAAATGGCAACAGGTCTTCAAAACTTCAGCACAATTCTGGTTCTTGATATTTTCAATAGAAGGAGACTCTATTCTAAAGTAAAAAGACATTTCTTAACTCTTTCATTTTTTTTAATAATGAAGCTTTCATGTAATGTGCTTCCAGTGGGTGTTTTTAAAGCATTGGCATCCAAAGTAAATTTTAAGAACGAATCTTTTATACCTAAGAGATACCACGAACCCATGAAATTCATAAGAAATACTGGTATTTTCTTCAGTGGTGTGAGGTTCTACCCCACATGTCTGAAAGAGTGGGATTGCTGTTTTGCTCAATGCCTTGAAAGCATACAGAAAAACTAGATAACTTCCAGGAACACATTTACTGCAGGGGAGAGTACAGCTGGCTTTGCCATTGCTAGGTGTGGTGTAAACTCCTGTACTGAATGATAAGCTCTTGGCAAGGGGTCTGTACAGATCTACCAGTCAGACTGAGATTGCATAGCAGATTGCAGTTACTATTGATAGTGCATACGCATATGCTATTGTGTTTTGACATCCTTGGTACCCATAAGTAGATTTTGCTTTAGTCAGACCATCTGTACAAATTGAAACCCCCCAAATATTCTTATTGATTCACATGTATTTCTTGTGTTTCTAATCCCACAGAGAATAGCAGTGGAACAATACAGAAATAGTTATGTTAAAATAGTTGGATTGGAATATTGGCAAAGAGATGCCGATTTTTATTACTTTATTCTACCAAATTGTAGAATTCTGGTAGAAAATGTACGTAGCATGAAATACGTAGAAAGAATAATATATTTTCATGTGTAGATTGCTAAATACTCTGAAGAGGAAGGAAAGTATTCTTGCAAACTCTTGCTTTGAGGCACGAAGAAGTAGGGTAATTTTCTGAGATCGTAGAAAACTTTTAGGGAATCCAGCAACAGAGTCACCCCTGACCCAGTCCAGTACACAGTGGACTTTGACACTTCTTAAGAGCAATTTACTGTAATGAATAGCCTTGTATTACTTTAAGAGGATGGTACGCTATTGCATCAAGAATGTGCAAAAGCTACTGTAGTCTAGGAAGGAATATTTTACTCGCTCTAGTTTTGACTCTGTGGGTGGGCCATTGGAGATCCACAATTATTTTCTGGTTTTGGGCACATTCCTACACTAGACATATCTGGATTTCCCTCTTTATTTTGGTTAAAAAAAAGTACATTATCTGTGGCAACTTGTAACCCCTTTAGAATAGTCTTGAAGTGGCAAATCTTTTTATGCAAAGTCTTTCAGGGATAAAAAATATTTGCCCAAGTGATTTTTTTTAAAGGTTTCAACCAACTTTTTAATATCAGCATCCTTCAGTTTTCTGTGTTTTCTTTTTACTAGAAACATGCTTACTATTCTGATAGGTTTGGAAGTAAAATAATAGTATTCCAGCACCTTTGGTTTTAACTTCCTCTGTGGTCAGTATTCAGTGACTTTACTGTCACTCTGTAAGTCTTAATTCCTGCAGATTTTAGCTGGGGAAAAAAATGCTTTATCTAGTGTATCGTTGTATTTTGAGGAGTTCTGGGATGCTGTATTCACTGCAATTCAAGTGTTTATGAATCTTTAAGTACGTTATTATTATATAAAGAAGGAGGAAGGCAAGAAGTAAGATCTAGAAACACCAATTTCTTATGTAAATAAACAGAAGTCTCCTATGGCTCTAGTTTTTTGAGAAATGCTCTGTAGAAGGCAAAGCAAACATCTGTCTGTACAGTTGGGTTCCTCTGGAGTACCTAGTAAGGTGATAGACAGACAGCTTCTAAATACATGCCCTGAGCCCAAGAGGTATACAGAGAGCTCTGGCAGAACTATTTTGTCTGGTGGGCTAAAATATAGTCGGTGAATAAAATACAGGCAGTGAATAAAAAAAACTCAACACTGGAAGAGGAAAATAAGGAAAAGCAATGTTACTTCCCAGAACTCATCTGCAAATAGGTCTTCACCAGGTCCCACCCTAGGAACATCCCCAGAGAAATTTTGCCAGATGGCACAGGGAATGCAGTGACTCATTTTTTTGTCTTTCTGTTCCTGTATCCTCCTCCAGATATTCCTGGATTGTTTCTCCTTTGCTATCCACTCTGTCCAAATCGCTGGGTCTTCTCAGAAAGAGCTGGAAGAAGGGCTGGAAAGTAACATTTTGGGGGAAGCCTGTGATATGAACTGTCCTCAGCAGAGAGCTGGGGGGCTTACTGAGGAAGGGTTAGAGATGGGAAGGAGTGTGGGAGAGCAGCCGCACAAGGCGGAAAAATACCACTACTTCTCTGTCCTCACCACCAAGTAAATCTCCACTGGTTTGCCAGGAGTTTTGTGCTCAAAACCAGTGTGAGATATGTCTATTATTTATTTCATGTAGAAATTAAAATAGATATAATATGTTTCCTAAGAAAGCGATCCTTCCGTGCTTATGAACACTGTTGTTTACTGAAGGTCTAAACTGCGTTAGCAGTCAGTTGGCTGATAGATTTGTCATTAGTTTTTATTTCCTGTGCTAATAAAAATTTTATTTTTCTAGTGAAAAAATGAAGGTACATATCATAGGAGCCAACTATAATATTTCTCTGAAGCTGTAGCCCTCTGCTCCTATGCTTTTAGTTGGCTCAGGTTTCACAAACATGGATCTTACTCAGTGTATGGTTTTGACAAGAGTTTGCAATTTTGTACCTTGGAAATATGTTTCTTGTCTAGGCAATAATTGTTGATGAATGCTTTCAATTTCAGATGTCGATATATTATAGTAAATTACCTAATCACTTCAGACCTGGCGCTGGCCAGCTTCAGAACTGCAAATGTCATACTTTGGAGATGCTTATTTTTTGTTACAATATGTCCTTCGGACCAGGATGTCCTATCAGCTATTGAAAAAGTTAAACAATTTGAATAATTATCTCATCAAAATCCACCAGCTGAGGAATATAAATATAGACACACATCAGTGAAAAATATGGGCTGTATGTTCAAACAAGGACATCTTTGCTAGCATTACTTCCCTTCTGGAAATCCCAAGGGCTGTATGGTGCCAGCACAGGAAGGTGGTGTTCTGGATGACTTTAAATTAATGCAATCATTTCTCTAACTATAAATTAACTGAATTAAACTAAGCAAAATAAATTCTGAAATTTATTCCCAGTGCAATAGTAAATAGGAGTGATCAAAAATTTGAATTTTTCTTTTTGATTTATAGAAGATTAATTATTTGCAATCTTTCCATTATTCGTTCAGGAAAAGAAGAAGTAAAATTAAAAGTGAATTAGTGGGCATCTTTTTGGTGTAGATATTTCCTCTTTTGCAATTAGTGATCGTGATGAGTTCTTACAATTTTTGGGCTCAGCTTTTTTTAATTAGGATTAAAATGGAAAGATATTTCATATAAGAATTCTGGCTTCCTTTCTGATTAATTAATACCACACAGTTTGAGAATATGTGAATAATAGAGTCTGCAAAGATACTGAGTTTATGTTTTCTCACAGACAGTGTAGTTAGTAGTGAGCCAGAAAATGAAATATTATACATCACATCACTTGATGGCATATAATTCTGTTATGGAGCTGAATTTTAATTCAGTTTGGCAGATCCATTGCTCACACTGTTGAAAATAATCTATTTTTTATGCTGTCTTTGTGTGAACTAAAAAAAAAGTTAAGTTTGAATCTGTGTGTGCACTAACTCCCCATTAATCTCTCTATAAAATGTGAGATGCTTTTAGCAGAGGAAATTTCAATTCTTTTACAATAGTATTTAGGCTTATTGAGGCCTCAAAATCTCCTTACTGAAAGGAAAGACTACAAAAAGTTCTTGAAAGATGCCTGCTCCCTGTCAAATGATTTTGCAATGGCCTTCTCAAATGAGGAGCTGACATTTTCATTCCGATAGGAAGGAATGAGGGGGAGAAACAGAAAACTTGAACACTGATGGCAATTCCTAGCAAGCAGTTTTAATGCTGTCTATCAGAGGGATGTCCAGGCTGTTGCTGTAGAGCTGCCTGTAGTTATCAAGCAGTTCAAGTGCATCTTCCATGCTAGACCATGTCAACTGATCAGTAGCAACTGGGTAATCATGGGCTGCTGTTTACTGACTTCCTGACTATGGGAGGAAGCAAAGTCATAGGAACCAGAATTTGTCTCTTTTCTATGCATCTCCACATCCTCTCTTCCCACATTTTTTCTTGAGTGCTCAGCTGCTCCCTCCTGGGGGCACTGGACTGTTCATCGGGCTGTTCACATTGCTGCTTGGGTTTTATTTCCTATGCAATCTCTGGCCTTTTCAGTACAAAAAATCTGCAAGGACAGGGAGTATCTTTTCTATCCCTGCCTTCAGTAATTTCTATTCTATTGTCGGTTGTGAGAGAAAACTCCAGAAAACTGCTTGCCTCTATCCAGAATTAGGATGGACAGAGGATCTGAAAAATGGCAGATGTAGCAGAACAAAGAGTAACTTGGCCACAGTCACACAGCAAAGCGCTGACAGAGAGAGGAATAGAAACCAGGAGTCCTGGTTCTCAAGCCTGTGTTCAAAACATGCTATTTTTCCACAATGTTATCTAGAAATTTCAAAGACAGAATGACATGCTGTGGTAAAATTGATAATAGAAGACTACAGTGCGGGAATCGCTATTTATAAATGAGAGAGTGGGAAGGTGTACTCTATGCTGAATACCATAAACAGTGAGAACCAAGGGACTAAGGGAAGTATTTTGATGTTTGTGTGCTGTGGAAAATTTTATTTAAACACAAACATTGTTAACAACATGGATTTATATGTCTTCTTTGATCAATGAACTCTGATAGATTTTAAACGTCCTGCATATCTCATTTCTGTGTGTCCAAAAGGAGAGGAAGACAGACTCAGGAGCACGTTCCTAAATCTGCTACAGTCCTAATTTTGTAAAACTTTATGTTAGCATCACAAATACAGAGATTTTTATGATACAGCATGAGACTGCATTTTCAAACAAAGGGGCCTAAGTTGCACCAATTAAAAATGTGTCTAAGGACATTATCTTACATTTCACTTTCACAAAATAGGTAAACATATAGGTATAAAATGAACATTTGGGTTTATAACCTGATTGAAAGCCTACTGAAAACAAAGGAGGGCAAAAATTTTCAGTGAATTGATTGAGGTTTGTGTCAGGTCCCAAAATAGGTGCTATTTTAAAAAACATTCACCTGGAAGCTGTGTTTGATATGTGCTAAAACCAAAGTGAATAACTAACAATTCTTTCTTTTCCCTTACACTAAGTTCTTCTCTTGCTCTATCCACAGAAGCAAAAGAATGGATATATTTTATTTTAATTAGTCCCTTAACTTTTTTTGTATATGTTTTTGATGACCCCACACCAGTGGATATTATATCCCAGGGATGTTGTTACTGTTTATTTTCTGACTCTCACTCACAAACTTTTATTATTTTACTTAGTATGCTGCAGACTGCCTGCTCATCTGTGTCCTTCCCTGCCTGGATTACTTCATGCTGTTTACATAGCAAAACAAACTATATAACATCCCAGGGGCCCAATGCTGCTGCCACAGAATACCGGTGAGTCCAATTGACAGCAGGATGTGCCTGTGCTTTATGACATGAGAACCAAGCCCTCATCACAGCCCGCCAAGCTGGAGCAATAAAACTCAGACTTCATATTCTCACTCCTTGGTCCTTGAGAGGCAGGAATCCCTGGTTAGCAGTATCTCAGATTAGCTTTAGCATGATTCCTCATATGTAATAATGAAAGTTAGTATCAACATTTATACCGGTTCATTTAAGCCATTTAAGCCATTAATCCTATTGAAATTACTTTCAACAAGTTTAAGGTTTAAGACAGTTCCTTGTTAATTTCTAAGGCTTAATATTATGGTATCACCCTACTTAAGAATACTCCATTGTATGAGTGATTAAAAAGTGCCTTGACCAAAATTCTTGCTTAAGTCTAGTGTTAAAGCAATTTACAGCTGGATCATTTCCCATTGTTTTGCCATTCCTTCTGTGGAAGGCGGGGGAGTCTTGTTTGCCGCTCTATTATTAATGAGGGAAACAGAAGATAATGCAACACTAACTGAGCAGACAAGAAGCAATTTAGCTCTTTCCTTAAAGTTCCATTTGAAGACAAAATATTCTTTTCTTGGGAAGAGAGATCCTCAGGAGAAGAATCTGAGGAGAACTTCTAGGTTAAGTGTGTGGCTACTACTTAGCCACAAAAGTAGTGTTGAACAGCAGTACTGGGACAACTGGCTTTCTGGGTTTGGTTACTCCCAAAAGGAAGAAGAGTTTTGTTCCCACATGCACAGGAAGGAATAAGGACAAGAGTGGGTGCATAAACAAGCACTAGATATCAAACTACAGGAAACATCCAGGAAAATCTGAATTAGTTGTTTGAAGGGAATCCACACCATCCTCCGTGGACCTTTAGAAGACAGAGACACAGCCTGACAGATGATCCTGTCTGACTGCACCACTGCTGTTTCATTCCTCCAGTCCTTCCTTTTCTAAAGTTCTGTTTCCTCCCACCCATAAATTTACTCCTCTGCCGAGAAGACTGCAGAGCTGGGAGATGTGAGGTCTGTCTCCAAGAGGGAGGTCAATAATAAATGAAAAAAATGACCAACCAAACCCTTTTCTAGCCCGACCATACCAGTTCAGGGAGCTCAGCATGCTGTATATCTATCACTGACTCTACTGTGACTGCTTGCTTTAGCACATACTCTGAGCATTTACATGGAAGGAATCTCCCTTCAGCATTCACAGCTTGTTTCTTTGAAATGAAACAGTGAATCCTGTGAAAACTGACTGTTTTCTCCAACGAAACTGTGATTCTCATGTAGGTGATACAACAGAACAATTTCTTATAATAACCACAAACTGGAAATATTAATATTGACCTTTTATTTTAGTAGCTGCTGTATTCAATATGAAAAAGAAAAGAAAAAAAAAGCATGAGATGGTGATGATAGTAGAGTACTGAATGTGCTCAGTATAAAATACTTCGTTTTTGTTCCCTGGTAAGAATCTTTCCCAAAAGTCAAGTATGTCATCTTGTCCTCTCCTTGCAGCTCTGGAGGCCAACCATGTGGTGTAATGATAGTGGTTTTGCTGTATTGACTGGCATGACAAGCTGTGTCAGGCAAGTATTACAAACCTTTCTGAGAACAGAAGCAAGTTTACCATGAGAGTATATATATGTGTTACTGTTTACTGGCTAGTAGAATCACTGGATGTAATGATAATCCACATGGGTGAACTGCCCCTAAATTGGGGCTGTTTCATCAGATTGAGACTAGAGTTCAACTTGCATTTTTATCTTTTGGCAACAGCACTAACAGAAACTCCTGCTCCCTCTCTCTGTCCTCCACCAGCACAGCAAATGGCACATACGAAGTGCCAAGGCAGAAGCTGAAGTGATGAGGACTGCTTAATAGCCTGAAGAACACAGCTACTGAATGTGTAACTAGGTCCCATTCCTGAATACTGTAGGTCCCATTTAGGGGCCTTGATAGTTGTGATGACAATTTCAGTATGATTTGTTGGATGTGTAGTACATCCACTCCTTGTGGAAACCAAAAAAAGAGTGGTGAAATTCTCACCCTGTTTTTTGGCCATTGCTGTTTCTTCTGAAGAGTAGTAACTATAGGGTCTATGAATGAGCTGCTTAATACCTAGTCTAGCTTAGCGAGCCTTGTCTCAAGCAGCTGGCAATTAAACAGTGCCAGTCTGCAGTAATTTTGACTGATGGTGTCATGATCTCATGCCACATGCATGTTGACGTCTTTTTTTTCCCCCAATCAACTGTTCTCCTGTTAAGCTATGTCAGTGATGACAGAGTGGGTCAGCAATGGAAAGGGAGCAATACAGATTGGAGGGCAGTGATGTTTAAAATTGCTAGCCCCTTCTTGAGAGTATCAAGGTAATGCATCACTCAGTGACTGGCCAGAGGAACGTTCCATTAGGTTATAACTGAATGGAGAAACTATTGCAATAATTTTGTATTTTTTCTTCACAAAGTAAAAATACAAGTGTACTCTTCATGCCCTCTTTATTTGGCCTGTTAAGCATAATCTGTCAATCAAGGAAAAAGCTTCCAATTGTGTAGCCTGTTAGAATCATTTCATTAATAACATGTGTTTACTACTGGGAGAAGCAGACTCAGTGTGCTAAGATTTTGTTTGTCAGTCAGTCATTGGAACCCCACTGTTAATAGCATACAATGGTTTGTGGTTATGCCACAATTTAACCCAGGTTTAAAAATACAAACTAGAGCCTTGGTGGTCTGCTGAGAGCAGTGAGTGAAGCAAAGGTATTGGTTGAACCTGCCTTGTGGGCTGCTGGCTTGGAGTACTGTACGAGCTAATCAAATTTATTAACTTGAGTCATGACTAGAATGCATACACTGGTGAGTGTGGGTGGGTGCACCCAGGTTAGACTACATTTTGGCTTCATTCTGCAAGGAGGAAGAAAAGCAACTCTTTGGCCTCCTTTCCACAAAGACAAATTGGAAACAGATATCGACTAGATTTTGGGATATCTGGCAGTCTAGTGAGAAGAAGGTATTTTTTTGTTGTGGCTTTTATTTATTGGTGTAGGAATTGAAAGAGTTTAAAGACTGAATACCAATGGCATTTGGTGCATCTGTGTCATTCTCTTATCAAATTACCCCCTGCATGCCATTTTAGTAGTAATATTAAAGGCAGAATCCCTGACTCCACAATAACGAGGGCTGAGTGTGATTGCCAGAAAAGGGAGAGGCATTTGGCTACTAAGAAAAAGAATACTGGAGAGATGGTTGTGTATCTTTATATGAATCTTGACCTTCTGGCAGAGATAGAAAGAAACAGAGACTAAACCATCTTTCTTAATTACAGCTAGAATATGGTAAGGTAAAATTCCTGTTTACTGCAGCACTGTGGAAAGTATCATTCATAACTGCAAGACTTGTAATTGTCTGAGAAGAATATGTTCATCTCCAGAGAGAATTATATCCATTTCTCCATGTTACTTTACAGCCCAAGACATTTTGTAGCAACCTTTGCCATATTTAGAGCAATGTAAGTGATATTTTTAAATGGCACCTAGGATAAAATAAATCCCATGCATTCTTATTCAAATAAAATGGCATTAGCCTTGATTCTTTTATTCTATACAAAGATTTCATAGTTTTATTTATCCTAAGCACTGAAATTATAACTGGCCAAATTGCTCTAGTTTTGAAATGCCTGAACAGATTAATTCATGAAGGCAGTGAAAAATCTGTAATTGTTTTAAATTATATGGGGTTTTTTTCATGTTTCTGATATTTAGGTTATCAGTATGTATTATACCCTCACCGTTATCTTTTCTTACTAAGAAACTAAATTAAGTGGGCTGAGCTTTTCTGAAGATACTTGTACTAATGAAAATATTAAGCTTGAAAATTTTAGTATATTGAGGGCAAGGTTAGATTCTAACTAACAGTGAGCTGAGACCATCCTTTGCTCATCAAGTCATATTTCACAGATAATCCTTCCTCTTTGCCCTCCTGCCCTGTCTGTACCACTCACAATGTACTCCAGAACATACTTTTTTTCTGGTTTATGGGAGCTAGAGGGGAGCTTTGGAACTGCACAGCATCTGGGACTGCTTAAATGTGGCAAGGAAGCAGAAGACAAGTGCTAATAAGAGGTGAAGAGGTGAAAACTGAAACATCCTTACACCCAACCATAAATCTGCACCTACTATAACTATTAAAGTCAGTGAGAATATTGTATGTGGTGGCCTTTTGGGATAAGACTACTATAAACATCTCCTCCCTCCCAATAACAGTGAATTAGCTATTAAAAAAAGTCTGCTGCTTGGAGGTTATGCATTTTGTCTGCATTACATCTGACCATCCTTTCAAAGGATTTTAAATGGATTTTTCTGTGCTGTAAAGGCTCCTGTATAACAGCAAACCAGTTAGGTGGCCATATGCAGGTAAATTTCATATTTGTGTTTAATTATAAGCATTTTGAAGGACTATTGACTCCAAATCAGAATTCAAACATGCACATATACTGACTGCAGTATGTGCAGGCTGGCATGGGCAGCATCACTAGTGCAGGATGATAGGACTGATAATTTAGAGAAATTCTGTGACTGTCAGAAGAGTTGGCAGTGGTACTTAGATATCATAAGACTTTATTCATCAGTTCTTGAATAAAAGCCCCATAGTTGAAAACAGATGTCTTGCTGGTGAGCAATATACATGATCTCTGATACCCATTCCACCAGGGTCACTCATTCTTTCCACAACATATGTTGACCATTCCTTTCCTTTTCTTGTAAACAGTATTAAACCATGACTGAGGCAGTGGCTTGTAAGCAACTGAAGCTAATGTAAAATTCAGGAATTTCTGTATTTTAGATCCAGGGTACCTCTGTCCAGTCATAAAATTCCATTTATTTCTCTACTCAGGATCTAACTTAATGTTTAAGAGAATGGTCTAAATGAAAAGAGGAGGCTGAGAAAGAGAAAGGAAGGAAAGATCATATAGGCTTAGACAGACTTGGAAAATGTGTATGTATTAATCACCACTATCCTTGCCACTTGAGCTGTGTCCACACAGCAAAAACTCCACAGTTTTAACTTGGGCTGACTGACTGAGGTGAGCTAAACCACGAAAATAAAAAAATAAAAAAAAAAAAAAAAAAAACAACCAACAAAGACCCAAAAAAGCAGGAAATATTTTAACCAAATTAATGTCTCAAGTTCAGCCCCAGCCACTTTACAGGCTCTGGGTTTTTTTGATTCTGTAGATTTATGTGGTAGATACAGCCTATTACTGTAAATGGCAGTCTGTATTATGGTCATAAGTGTACAGCCTATCAGTTTGCATTTTTCAGCAATTTACTTTTTTCTCTCCTGTTTTTGCAGGTTCACATTGTTAACACTTCGAAAATCATGTGTTGCTGGCAGTGAGTACCTCTAAAAGATGCAAACGAATAGGTAATTGTAGACAAGCGTAAAACGTTCACTTATGTAGTAGTACCTATGGTAGGATCGTAGTCTGTGCATCTTACCCTGCACATGTACCACATGGACTCAACTTCACACATTGTTGTCACCTATTGATACAGCAGGTTTTATTTTTGTCTGCACAGATGTGTCCTTTAGAGATGTTTGATATCAAGGAATCAAGAATATTAATTAGGAGGCATTAAATGTCACTGTTGGAGATCATGCTTCTAAGGATTTTTTATGTTTGTGTTTTACAAGCTGAGCACATCTCCAGTGTCATAGTGTTCATATGAACTGAATTCTCTTAGTTGTGCATCATAACTTGGCTTTTGATAGTGCTAGATTAAAAAAACAGCAGCAAGTACT
>NW_009928758.1:54643-73943 GCF_000696875.1 Nestor notabilis
GCATTTCTTTCCTTTCACACTATGCCACTAAAGCTTCCATTGCCCTGGAATCTAAGGAAGTCCTACCTCCACTCAGATATATGGGCATCTTTTAGAGAGGTAACACTGTTCTGAGGATCCTTTCTCCCCTGTGAGGTGAAAAGGTTTAAAAATGATATGGGGTTCTGGTTGCATAGAAAAGTGAAGGTTGAGACCATTCAGGTCACTGCTTCAGCACCCTTCTCTGCATGAGAATTTGCCTGACAAACTTTGGGAAGAAAAGGTAGCCACGATAGATTTACCGGTTGTTCATATAGCTTTGTAGCCTTGTTTCTACCAGCAGCTATATCAAATGCTCTAGAAGAATTGTCTGGAAGCTGACCTTGTATACTTACATATACTGTATGTGTGTATGTTTGGGGTTTTTTTTACACATGTGCACATATGTATATAGAAAACTCAGTGGAGAATTTTTCCTTAAATTCTAGGTGGTTAGCAGCTGCCATACACTTTCACTCTGATGTGACTGTGAATAATGCAAACGTTTCTAATCTTCCTAATAGCTTTTGCCAAACACAAAACAAGTAACATATTTCAGGTTGCCTTGTGAAAGAGAAGAGGCTGAAATCCTTTGGCTGAAAGGCGTAACAAAGCAAATATATTTAGTAGGTTCTTAAAACTGAGGGAGGGAACGACAAGCATAGAACAGCAAGCATAGTAACACAGAGTTTACCGGTGTTAAACTCTCTATTAGTGTAAACAGGAGTTTGGTTTTGGTGGATTTTTTTCACCTATTTGATCCTTAGATTTGTCCTTTGTTACGCACGTTGTATTGATTCTGTAGTTAGTGTTCCTGGAAGAAGAGTGGAATGTACAGAATTTGGATTCCATCACCAGAAAAATTATGGGTCAAGGAAGTCATTTTCCCAAAGCTGTGAGTATCTGTTTCTGTGGACATGACCAAAAAAAACCCAAAAAATCACGTCAGAACAAGTCTGATGCAAAAAATAGTTACCCACAGCTGCAATGACAGATTTTCACATAGCACTTAGTACAAAAGATCCATGTTCCATTTGAAAGATCATCCAGTTGAAAGTGGCCTACTTTTAGGGCTTCAGGAGCAGCTAACATGTTTTTTTCTTTCACAGTTGATTACATTCCCCATTTCTCAGAGTCAAGCTTTGAATTCTAGGGGAAGGGAGGAACACAGGCAAAAAGATCCCAATTAAAAAAAAAAAATGAATCCATATTGGCTTTTTGTTTATCATCATCTCTGCATTTCACCAAGGGCATTTTAATGTAAGAATGGTCCAATCAGAGAATAGGCAAAGGGGCTCCAAAAGTCAGCCAGGTGTGAAAGGAATGACAAAAACTTACAGGATCTGTATGACTTGGGATATTCTTGCTGTTTTGAACATTCTGCAGTTCAAGACTCAGATCCACATCTGTCGTACAATTTAGCACTATATATATTTATATATAGTTTTACTCATGCTAATTGGGTAAACAAGGAATTTGGAATACGGAGCGAGTAAGACAGTCTGACAGGATGACATCTGAAAGTCAGGTTAGCACAGCCACACAGATGTACATAAGTGCTTGCCAACTTTCATTTTCTCATTATTTCAGTCTATCATCAGTAAGAGAACTTCCCTGACTTGGGATTTATCATCAGGCACCCACAAAGAGTTCTACACTGCATAATGCCTCTTTCAGCTCACCTCCAGGGTGGGCATCCTGTATGCCTAGAAAAGGCAGGCTCGTGCAGTTCTGAAGGGCTTATCCTTTGATTAAAGAGAACTAGCAGATTCACCTAGTTCTGCCTCTCTAATCTTTCAATTGTTAATGTGTCCCTGTTCTGTTTAATATAGAGACAGAGAACAAGGCAGTTAGTTGCCACAGAGCATATGGCATACTTAAATGGGACGTGCCAAGGCTTTGGTACGTAAGAAGTTCACTTTTACTGTAGATTTATAAATGATCTGTGGCCAGTACGACTAATGTATGTTAGAGTGCATGTCAGGGGTAAAATGCTTGTGTACCCTTCTGGTTTTGCTCTGACTACCCTTCCCTTGTGTCAAAACAATTTGCCATAGATAGAGGTGGTTCCATGCTGGCCCTATAGCCCCAGTCTGTACTAGGAGTTTACACACACAGAGCTATGTTTGACTAATAATTCTAATTTATAAACCATCAACAATCCTAAAAACAGATTAGCCAGCGAGGACTTTTTGTGACAAATACCATGGCACTTTTCCATGCCGAACCACATAAAAGGACTCTGGGTCAGAAAAATGCATTCATTTAGGATCAAGTCTAGCAGAAGTCCCACGATTGCCAGTGGAACAAGAATAACACCCCTGTTGCCAGACTTTTTCTAGGCAGTGGGTGGCCGTGGATAGAGTGCTGTCCCTTCCCCCACCAACATAGTCTGTGTGTTACAAGTTGATTTCTGTTGAAGTCCAGCAGCTACACAGTCTCAGGATAGCTGGCTATTGGCCTGTACTTGCATTCCTGCCTTGACTGCAGAGGCTCTGACAGCAAAGGTAACCAGGATGGTTAACTTCACTCCTCGTATGGCACAAGTATGGTGGGAAACCTTAACTTTGGAAATGCAAGCTAAGGTTCATGAACACAGCACATAGGGAGCTCTAAACCACATCTGTCACCTCCCTGATGCTGCAGGGCCTGTGCTCAGGTCTCAAGTCTAAGCAGTTTATATATGCCAGAAGTTACCCTGACTTATGCAGCAAGCCAGAGCTCATGAGAAACATGAGCAGCCAGGTTCCTCTGAGCCAATGTGGCAATGGGTGCAGCCTCTTCTTTGAGCACAGACCTGGCCCCAGGTGAGGGGAGCTACTTACAAACTATAGAGTAAGTCACAGGTACCCAACTACCTTACTCTGCAAGGCAGTGCAAAGCAGGTAGAGGAAAGCTAAGGAGTTGAGAAACACATTGATCCTCTGCAGAAACCACTGAGGTTTCAGCTACGTAGAGGAAAGAATCAGAAAACTGATGCATGTTGCCCATCTGTTGGATTCACCAACCTGAACATGCATTCTCCTAATCAGAATGCTGTTGTCCGGCTGAACAGAGCTTTCTCATTAAGCAGATTTTAGGGGGGGAACCAAAAAACAAAACCAAACCAAGCACCACAACACAACAGCTGAATAATTGAAATAGGAACATAATTTTGGAAAATGATGGAAGTTAGTAAAATGGGAAGGGACCAGAGGCATAAAATATTGTATTTGCCAGGTCCAATATTTGCTTCCTCTAGTTCCAGAGCTATATGATGGGTGGATGAAGGTAAATGAGCCTTATTTATAGTAGACTAATGTAAATACAGAAGAGCTTTTCCAGGACCTACATATATTCACCAAATATGAAAACTGTAGTAAATTATTACAGTAAAAAAGTCAGAAGCTTCCCTGAGATAGCAAAGAAAAAATTCTTGGTTCTTCAAACCCAGCTACATAGCCCCATCTCATATGCTAATTCCCATACCCTCATCTGAGACCCACATCTATAAAGGCATGGGGTGAGCTTAGTAGCATATCCTGAATATCAACACCTCTGGGTGTTTTATGCTGAAGAGGAAATTTAAGGCCCACTCTCATGTATTTTGATGCCAACTTCTGTCTTTCATGGGCATATTCATAACGTACTGCTGCTGCAGGTCAGTGGTGACTTTTCAGTCCAGCTAATTCAGACTTTTGCCAAAAGAGTTGGTCCCATCCGTCCCTTCCTGTGTTTGCTGTCTTGTGCCAGCACCAGCATTTGTGTTGATACAACACACATTTCCCTGAATACAGGCCATAGTCAACAGAGAACTGATCTAGGTGAAAGCTAACTTCTTGTTGTGTTGTCAAGTGATTGCAGAGTGACTGCAAAGCTGTATCTCATAATCCAACTCCTTTTCTTCACTTCAGCCTTTTTATGAATGCATAATAAGTAAAAAACATTTGTTTAAGTAAGTCCAGTTCAGACTTACTGGACAAATAACGGTGGGCAGTGAAGACTGCATCTGACATGTATTGATCCATTGCAAGGATGGGTTGCCAAAAATAAGCTGAAAGCAGTTAGATTTTCCCCATGGTGAATTCCCCATGCAAGCATGGTTCTCAGATATTGCAAGCAATTCATCACCCTTCCCATGTACGTTGGTCCTGGTTTAAGAGATACCTTGGTTTGGGCATGGGCATGGCAGTATTGTAAGTCTGCCACAGTATGGTCTGCTTAAACTCAGCTGGCATTTGCTGTGGGCTAGTTAGAGAAGGAGGAAGAGGAAAGATGGGACAAAAGCCCATGAGCAGAAGTTGCAGAGCTCACAAGAAAAGACATCACCAAGTTCTGTGTCCCAGATCTGCTGCCTGACTCACAAAGCTTCACACAAGCCCTTGATTGTCTTCCCTACTGAGCTGAGCTGTCTTCCTTGCTTACCTTTGATCATAAATAGTGGATTAACTTGTATATTCCAGTATTTTTATTTTGTATCTTGCTAACACAAGGATGTGTAAGATGTGGGCTAGATTCACATGTGCTCTTACATTCATTTCAGAAGGATATAGAAAAATAAGAATGGAGCCAGAAGTCTCAATCTAGTTTGACATTTCTTTTTGTTAACACTATCTAGGAGTCACAATACATCAGGTATTGTAGATCAAAATCTATAGCACTGCATTTAACTACACCTTTCACACAGCTCATAAAACAGATTTCCAATAGCTGTAATTTTAAATTTGTCTCCTTGGATGCAGTGGAAAATGTGACTTTCATGCTTTTCTGTATGTTTACAGCATCATAAATAAAGCACAGATCTGAAGTGTTTTAAGTACATCAACATGCTATTTTAAACAAAGTGGTGAAAATATGTAGCATATAGTGTCCACTTGTTTTTACTTCTTTCAAGGGCAAGATTTCTCCTGCCTGCCTAATTTTTAACTTTGCGTAACTTATAAAGTCTTTATGTACTGCACCTCAAAGTAAAAGGAGTTCAAAGTTAGATGAAACCTAGGTGAAGAAAGTAAGCATGAAAAAAGCCTCTGTGGCATTACTACTTACTGTAGGTTTCAGGGTTTATGAAGTTTCAAAAGATTTCTCACCAAAATTTCAATCTGTGATAGGTTTAATATCTAAAATTGTATTAAACCTTTTCACAAAACAATCTTTGAGTTGATATTTAACATGGGAATAACTTTCAACACACCAAGAAGACTTTCTATTAGTGCTGTTTGATTATAGTCAGCCTCTATAATTGCAGTAGTATGTTTATTACACTGTACCAGTTCAACGCTTTTATAAAATGAATCATGGCTAAAAACACCTGCTTCTTATTTATGATTATATTAATATCGTGCATTGTATAAATAGCTGATAGAGTGTATAAACTTGATGGTTGTTAAATTTAACTACTGATCTGATAAAATATATTAAGCAAATTTCCATCTTTTGGAGCTTAAAAGCTAGATATATTTTCTCTAAGGAATGGCACAGATTTCCAAGCATTTTTGAGCAAGAGGACTTGGGGTATTTTGTCATAAGCGTCACTCATAGAAATGGAAAGTTCTGAATGTATTAAAAGGTGTTAGTCAAAAAACGCAACTGGTGTTCTTGAACGTTCTGCTTCAGTGAACCCTTTACACGCCACACATGGAACCAGTAAAGGAGCACTGTTTCTTTCTTGAAATGGGCCATGCTATTTCATTTGAAACAACATGTGTTTCTGCTGGGTGTTCTGTGGTTCTGTCTCAACAACATTACTCAGAGCTCAAATACAGCAGGTATCAGCCAAGGAACTCTCAAATATCAGAGGGACGAATAAATCATATTTTCAAGAGGCACCCATCCCTTTCAGATAGACACACAGCTACACATCTGAGACGTATCGCGCTTGAAAGAAATAGTTTAATCTTCTCCCTCTTCCAAAAATCGAGATGCCAAAGTACTTCCAGTAACAACTTACTTAAATGAAAGTCACAAGAGGGGGATTGAGGCCTCTGTCTGCACTGCTGAAAATCATAAACCCAATCCCTTTCCCCGTGTCTGTACCACTGGTGACCTCTAGTGCCCAAGAAAGGGAAACAGGTATTCAGAGTTCCCCCAAAGTATTGCTTTGCAGGAACACGAAACACAGTAGCCTCCTTTTCTTCAATGCTAAAAATTCTGACTTAGGCTTTCCGTTTGCAATATTTTAAATGCAAAGTAATAATATAGAAACTTACTGTATTAGGGGAAACAAAAAGTTTTATGCTAACTATAAAACTATGGGAAATTACTTATTTGTAAAACTTGTAAGAAGTTTTCTTATAAGAGCATTTGGATCGTCTGTTTTAGACATTTGTCACTCTGTGAAATGGAACCAGACCTACATGGAAAATGTTGTGCTTCGGCCAGTGCACACTACAGTGCAGAGGCTTGAGATAGCGTCCAAGCTGTGCATGAGGCTTAAGTAGGTAACATTGTTATTAGACAGGTGGAATTTAGCTGAGAAAACAGGATATCTAAGTATGTACTCAAAGAGCTTGAGATTTTAGTTATTATGACATTTCTTTTAATGTAGCTGTGACATGAGATCAGGTTGTCATTACCTATGAGAAGGCATAAAGATAGGAAAATGTATCACATATATTTCTTTCACAACAATATTGTTGTATGGAGATCAAACTGCAGAGCAGTCTTGAACTTCAGAGCTATCCTGTCAGCTATGGAAGTGATGTGTATGTACAAAGGTCCAGGCACTCCATGTCACTTAGGCACAGTGCCTTGGTAAGTCTAACTTCTAAAAGGTGTATGGATATCTCTCTTGAAGTGAATCTCTGTACATCATTCGGACTTTATAGTAATAAGAAATTTTCTTTGACTGATGTTAATTTGGTGGTTCTTTGGCTAATGTTAACTTGGTGATGTGCAAATAGCAGGTAATTCGTGTTTAACAGTGTTAACAGACGAATTAAACTATGCTCTGAGAGGAAGGATACTAGAGAAAGATACTAGAAAACTATATATGAGTTCATTACTGAATGTATGCATTAATTCTTTGTAGTTATGACTGTAATAGAAACAAGATAAAGTGCAGAAATTATTTTTACAGCAGGGCTGGGAATATCAGATCTCTCCTTCCAAGACTGTACCCTAACCAACAGCAAGAAGAGTTTTGCTCTTGCATCCTGCCCACCATTCTTAAGCACTTTGCTGCACTGTAATCCCATTTTAAAAGAAAGACTCATAGTAGTCTTCTTGGAGGTGGTAAATAACACTGGCAAAAAAAAAAATGGACTTGAGTCTTCTCATATTGGTAAAGGAATTGAATCTGAGTGCTCTGAATCTGTTGCAGAAGAGGTGGGCAGTTGCCCTCTTTTCTGATTATGTTTAAAAAGAGAAAGATCCTGAGATGGATTCTTAATTGAAAATCCTGGGTGCATGGAGGCATCTTCCTGCAGCACTGCGTCAAGTATGTAAGCTAGAGAGTGGCTCAGTGTTGCAGTGTTGCAGACAGCCATTGCTGTTGCAGAATGAGCATTTCCTACAATGTGGTAGCATGCAGGTCAGCATGCAGGCTCTGTAGGTTGCCACTCTGACTTGCCTTCATTTCACTCCTCACCACACAGACATATTCTGCGGAGTTCTGGTGTTTTCTCCACAGATCAGATGCCTAAAACTCTTAGCTTTTTTCAGTTGTTTATTGGGTCTGTCCTGCGATGGCTAATGGCCTAGGGTCAAAGAACTTTAGCATTATAGTTATTGAACATCTCCTGAGTAAAAGCATGTGTATGTATGCATGAGAGAGAGAAAAAGAGAGTGTGGGAAGAAAAGGAGGTGTGCACAGAAGCTAGTCTTCCCTGTAATATAAACCATGCCAAATCCACTTACACATAGAGAGACATAAGTGCAATCTTAAAATCTGTGTGTTGGGTGGCAAAGCCAATTACATGACTTCATTTCTGACATAATTTGATTACTATGGGCAGTGAACATAAGCCACCTACCTGCAACCTTTTAAGCTTTCTGCAGCTTATGTAAGAACTTAACAGGACAGTAAATTACGGTAGCTGACTGTATACCAAGTACAACAAAACTTTGGAATGGAGAAACTTTTTATTTAACAAAGGCAGAGGAAACAGCTTGCATCTTAATTCAAACATGAAGGGAACATTCTTATGGTAAACCTTTATATCCCGTTATCATGTTGGCTGTCTAGCAGTGGTCCTCTGACTAGGGTCTGTCAGGTGGTAGCAATCCAGAGTGCTGCACACATTGCCCAAGGAACACTTTTGGAAGCAGTGCAGGGGTACAACTTAGAACCAGTGTGTATTGATTCATGTGTCACCGAACGGGAAGTACATTGCTGTAGTTACAGCCTCTTTGCCTCTAAGAGCCTGTTTGTCATCTCTGCTTGTTAACGCACAATTTGCCTGTCATGCCTGACATAACCCAATGAAGATGAAAACTGCATCAGTCCCCATTTTTCAGGAGAGTCTGTGAAAAAACAAATTTGGGGATTATTGATCTGTAATAGTAGATTCTCCTGCATATTCTTATAACAGTTTATTACTAGACTTCCTGTAGGGGCTTGATTCAGTTGCCCCACCATGTGTAGTTCCACTTGGTATGTCTTACAGTACCCTAATACTCTAAAAGGCACATGTCTGCCATATGTCCCATGTCATACCCAGCAGCCATAAACAGCTGAATATGAAGCTTGGAAACTTAATTTGAGGGATAAGTCACTGTTTAAAATTAAAAAAACCAAAACAAAACAGAAAAATAGTGCTCAGGTAGTAAATTAGTAAATGGTGGTTTAAAGAAATCCAAAGCACTGCTCTGGTTGGAGGCCTCACTCTTCAAGCTCTTGGAGGCTGTGGGTACCTTAGACCTCTGCAAAGAGCAGCTTTCTGAGGATTCAGAGGGAATATTTCCTGCTTTTAAGATTGTGTTAGTGATTGGATGATCCATATTCTGAGCCAGAATGAGAGTAAATAGCACAAGATGACACATTATGATTGTAAGGATAAAAGATCTACTAGTTCTATATCTTTTATATATTTTCAGCTGGACTCCAGTTTCCTTCTAAGTGCAGTTTGACCAAAAAACAAGTAAATATGAAACATTTTAAGGGACATAGAAAAGAGGTCAGTCAACATTCTCAACCAGCATAAAAATTAGGCTTCTAAGTAAGCATTTTCAAACTATACTTATATTAAAATGTATAGATATCTTCCTGCTTGATCAGAAAGATAGAGATATTGTTGTATCAATTAACAAGATAAGATAAACAATTTAGATAAAATTTCTTCCTATTTGAATCATAACTAAAATTTGTAATTTAAATCTTGTCTGAGCTGCAGTCAGTAAACCACTGGTTAGCATAAGGAGCATGATGTGGAGTATAATTCCTGCTCTGCTCCTCTCTGGCTCAGAGCAATACAGACCCAGTGCTGGCCTCTGAACACCAGGGTGAGCACACACAAGGAGCGTACTTTCAGGTGGTGTCTGTCAAATTTTATTCTTCTGAATAACTAAATGTACTTGAATGTAGCTTGCTAAACTTTTTTAATTACTTTATTCCACTTGTGCAATTGAGAAAAACAAATCAGGGACAAAACCCCAATTTTGAATAGGTTAAACTTTAGAATATTGCAGCCATCAGAAAGATTAAATGCTTTACTCTCTAAACATTCCTACTAAACATCTGGGAAATCTTAGCTTAAAAATAGTGCAGCAGGCACAATGGAAAATCCTTGAGAGTGATGACAGCTCTGATTTCACATATATTTATAATCCTGCACTTTGTTTGTTTTCTTGGGATTTCTGAATTTGACAGAGACAGATATCTGAAAATAACTGACATGCTAGCTGTCAGCCTCTCCTTTAAATGTGTGGTCAATAGATCAAGGGAACTAAAACACAAGGGGCTCAATGTTATTCTCCCTTAGAAAATGCAGAGAGGATGAAGCATTTTATAGTTCTTGAGTGAAATGGTCATATGTGAAAACAAATAGCTGACAGTCTCTCACTTCAGCAACTTGTATATGGTGCTGAATTCAAACTGCTACCTGCACTCTGTGGGTGAAGGACTATGCCACTGTAAAACGAACATGGAAGCGTGAAAATGAGAGCTATTGCTACGGGAGGCAAACTTTCATCAAGTTTAGGGGTTAGTTTTTCACCAGGCCTGTGCAGGATCCTCCCTCAATAAATGGATTATTTTGTGGAATAACTTCAAGAGAAATTAATTCACTCTACAGATCAATCTCCTCTGTTCCTGTAGGCATTATGGGGAATCCATAATTTTGGCAGGTAGGTGAAATAGGACAGACATAAAAGAAACTGAAAATGCTTTAAGGCAGAAATGTCTGCAGTTTCTAGTATGAAAGGGACAGTTTCTTAAAATCAAACATTTGGTGTCTTAGCACAGACAGGTGGGACACTGAGTTAATGTAAAAGGCCAACATGTTACTTTTTATTCAAAAGGCAGAGATAATAAGATGAACTTTTAAGTTCTCCAGATACAAGGTGGAAGACAGCAGAGATTATTGTGGGCTTGCTGCCCACAATACTGAGACTTCTTATGTGGTGTCAGTAGGTAACTATGCCAAGGTAAGCAGGAAAAGGAAAGAACTACTTACCTCCACTTCCTACAGCCACTAAGTGCTTCATACATTTTCATGAGAGAACCTACCAGTAAGTCGTTGAGGATCACACTAGGCAAAATTTCTTTGTCTATGACAACCATGGTGCTCATTAACCATCGAGATTCAAGAAGTCTGCTCTGTTCAGTTATCTCACTTGTAGGTAATGGTATTGTGTAACTAACTAACACAATTAACTTGTACTAACTGTACAAGTCAGCAACAGATAACAACTTGCTCCATGAAAACCTGTGAAAGAGTGATCCTGGTATCTCATTTCTCAGGGGGATAAGCCCTGCTTCCTCAGTGGAATAATTTTGAGGAAAATTCAGTGGGGATATCCCTGGAGCTCCTTCTTAGCCTCGCCTGGAAAGGAACCATAAGCTTGAGTGTACATATATATATGTATGAGGATCAGAAAAAGAGACCATTAAACTATAGTGTGTATGACTTAATCTGCAGCAGCAATGGTTTTGAGCTACCTTATAAGACATACCTTGTTACAAAGGTCTGTTGCCTTAGGAATTATGTCACATTATTTTATAAGTAAATAGAAGCTGTCTTGCAAGTAAATCATTAAATGTAAAAATTTCTAATTTAATTATTGTTATTTTTCCCAATCATAATTTTCTGTTCATACTAATCTTCTAGTTTGCATCATTCAAAGCTCCCAGCCACATACAATAGTGTAGACATGAAAATCAATGTGACACATGATGCAAAAATTGCTACTTGCAATCATGTGATACTTGAGAAGTTTCTAAACATATGAAGGGTTCTGCACTATTGAAAATTGTAAGAATCAAATTCTGTAAGTAGAATCTAACCTGCTATGTAGGATGGAAAGCTGTGCTTGTAACACTAACTCATGTGAATGCTTCCTAGTAAATTCATTTTTAAATCAACTTTAAGAGGTCTGTTTAGAAGATGGAAAGAATCACACATTGATTTGTTTTGACATAACATAGCATTCCTGTGAGGTACAGGGCAAAATACGAGAGGTTTTTTCACCATACAGCCTGGACTTTCCTGTTGGCGATATTAGTCTGCAAAAATCCAAAATTTTAGAACTTCAGGCCATATGTTTTTAAAAGGTGCAACAAGCTGCTGAATGATCACATGACACTGAAGTCACTGGGAAAATATTTAAATCTTCAGACATTTTGCAAATTACTCCGAAAGGATAATATCATACTATTCTCCAGTACTAGTTGCCAGGAACGTTTATTACCAAAGGCAGTTGATTTTTTACAGCATATAGAAGCCAGCTTCTTTATGCACAAATTTGGGAACAAGCTTTCTGTCCCCTAGAGCTAGAAATTTTCATTTCCTGTGAGATAGAATTACTGCTATTGGCTAACAGGCTGTAGAAAGAGAGGGGGCAACTTCTATAGCAGTAAGATACTATGCTTCATTGCTTTTTGTTCTTCATATTGATGGTACTCTTACAATTCAGTTCCTCAGGGGTAGTAGCTAGTACAACTCCACTGATGTTAATGGCTGGTCATTTCCTTTAGGGCAGGATCACACATGTTGGCAATATGTCAACCGCTGGAGATAACTCTTTGTTACTGATGATTGATGTACTTTCATGAAGAGTTGTTATGTGTACTGATTTTAATTCTTTCTTGTATTATCTTAGCTCAGTTGTATATTCAGCTAGAGGCATGCATTCACCTGAACCTCAGGGTGCTGAGACTTTGCTGCCACCATGAATATGGTCTGTTTATCTTGACTAATAATTTCTCTGTGGCCTGTATCTATATTTGCTGTCACTTCAGGAATCTTGAGGTACTTACATTTGAATGTGTGAGGACAAGAAAATGGCTGCAAATGAGAATATGTATATGACCAGGATTGGAGAAAGGTTCCAGATATTTACACAACTTACTAAGGAGAATTGGGCCGACAAAATGCTTCTCAGTTTGCAGTTTCAGCAATCATTTACAGGTGGCTTTCTGAGCTTCTCCCCCAGTTCCACTTTGTTTCTTAAATCACAGTTGTTTGCCAGTACAGCACATCTATTGCCGCTGTGGCACTTTTTAAAATTGGAAGACTGGATTCACTCTGGCATTCTTTCTAGGAATAACAGCAGAGTTCAGAAATGCAAGATATGGCAACCAGAGTAGAGAGATTGGGCTCTAAGAGAGATGGAGGAACTGAAAGAATAATCACAATCATAAAATCACACTAGAAGCAAAATTAAGCTGTTTTTCAGCAGTCAATAGCCAGTCAATGACAATTCCACTGACATCTTGTCTGTTGATATTCTGTGGTGAAGATCTGTATATGATGCCTTCAGGGGAGACTCACATTCCCTACAAGGGGGAAAGGAAAATACATTAACAGCCTGTCTCTCAGTACTTCATTTCTGCGCTTGAGAACAGAATTACAGTTGAAACTGAACTCGCTGGCCTCGGATCAGGTCAAATGAGCATTAAACACTCATTCAGGTGCTTGCATCCAGATGTCTATAGACTGTGTGCCTTGTATAAAGAATCAGAGATGTATGTAAGGCTCAAGCATTTCTTAAGCTAGGATTGTTTCCTGGTCAGGCATCTGTATGGTGCTCACAGCATGGAAGTGCACATTCTGGTAGACCATGGATGGAATCATATAGTATCCATCAAGTATATATATAAAATAACTACTGCCTGCTTTTTAATAACTAAATAACAAAATGTCTGTTAGATTAATTATTGTTCCTAAGTTGTCTGCTGAGAATAAATAAAATTTGGCATACATGGCCAAATTCATATATAAACAACTTCTACAAACCAAAGCAATTCTCTTTGCTTTGCCATAGGTTTCGTAGCATGTTTCATTTCAGAGATACATGACTTCAGTTTAAGGACCTTACTTTGTTATTTAACTGTAGAGTGCCTCAAATACAGCTGTACAGTATTGCTGACCACAGATTCCAGGATTTCAAGGCTCACTTCAGCCTCTGGATGATAAAGGATGGAAATCTGTGAAATATGCCTTTGCAGTTAAAACTTGTAAACTTGTTTCTTGCATGTAATACACCTGGAACAAGTCCTGGCTGTGGCATAACTTCTAATTGGTTGCTGCAGAGTATGAGGAAAGTGAAGATACAGTAGCCACCGACTATATAATCATCTGGCTATCTAATTGGCACTGTTTATTAGAAACTGAACTTTACAAAGCCAGCATGGAAGAGAAAGTAGTTAGGAAGAAAACCCCATATATACACACACACATATATGTATATATCTCTTTTTCCCTCTTTTGTAACACTGTTTACAACTTTCATCATTAAGCAAAATGTAGGTGATCTAGTAGGCATGATGTTTATGTGATATCATGCACAATGATACTTAAGTATCTTTTAAACCTTTGATCTCTCTAAAGAAATTGAAGGCTGTGTAGATTGCTTCATCCCCAGTCCTTCCTTCTGAAAGTGCTTATGCAGTAATTAGAAAAGGTCGTGAAATAATTGGGATCAGTACTCCGTGGTAAGTCAGGTTGCCTACATGAGGGTTCTTTCCTAAAGAGGACACCTGGTGGTTTTGGTACCATTTTATAGAGTGTACATTGGAAAGAGATTTTGTCAGTGCTGAGAGTTTTTTGTCAGGGAACAGTAGGCTTGAGGGGTTTACACTTTAACCCAGAGAAAACAGAAACCTTTATGGGTTACAGAGCTCCTATATGGTCTGAGGGAAGCTTTCTGTTATATTTAGTTGCATATAAGCATCCTACACATTTTATATACCCTCTTGCTCTCATGTGGGTCGGTGCATTCATTATTTCTGCCTTTTCCTTCCTCAGTGTTTACAAGTGAGTGTCTGAAGGTAGAAAAGGTAGGCAGACTAGGGAGCTTTTAGACAAGTTAACTAGATGGTCAGACTTCAGGCAAAAAAGGCCAGTCTTCCCTGGGATCCATCTGAACTGATGGACAGGCTTTGGCACATTGGAAATTCACAATGCCTTCTGGGGGCTCTCCCTCTGAATTGCCTCTTCCCATTGGCTGTAGAAAGAGCTGTGGTTCACTTGTGGAGTGAATTTGCCTGAGGACTTTTTTTGTTACAAGGAGGTGCATGAAGGTACTTATTTCTTACTCCAGCAGAACTGTTCATAAGGTATTACAGAACATAATATATTATTATATTATCCTTATTATAAGGACAGAAAATGTAATTGTTATGGGAGATATTCTTCAAAGTCTGATAAGAAAAAGGTCTGTTACACAATAATTTGGGAGCAGTCTTTGAAAGAAAAAGGATGCGTAATGAAAGTGGTTTCTTGTGCTGGTTAGCAATTAAACTTGGAAGGCAGAAAACTCTGTGCCAGCATTTGTTACTGCTGAGGTCTGCTATGACCTGATAAAGAAATATTCAGAAGAAAAGATAAGGATATGTGCACTGAAAAAAAACCTGTTAATGTCGCATTGTTGTAAGCATTATGCTGAATTGTGGAATGGAGATGTCTATCCAAATGCTTCTAACTCCTTTTTGATTGGTTTTAGTGCCATTTGGCCATTTATTCATACAGAGAGACTGTGAACAGTGTGTGTGTGGGGGGGTGTTGTTAATATTGTTGAGTCAGCATCTTGTCACTCCTGAAAGTCTTATCTGTTATGCTTTTCATGTGTGGGGGTTGATGGCTGAGGAACATCCAGGAAAAGCCATCTAATAATGAGTTGTGTAGTACAGTGTGTAAGTCCATGGAGACACAAGTATTCCATGTTGTACTATTGCATACTTAGAAAGAAATAGTCTCAGCAGAGAAAGAGGGTGAGATTTTTGACAGCAGGATGATAGTTTTCCAAGCAAACTCCTATTGCTTGACAAATTTACTTCCTTTTTATTTAAATTATCCATAGTTAACTCTGCATCATCTGTGATAGACCTTCAGATAAAGCACATACTTGTGTCAGACCACCTGGAACACTGACCAACAGCATTGAGGTGTATTTAGGGAACAGGAGATATAACTGTTTAATTAAATGATCATAAATAACTAGGTAATGAGACTAATCATTACACTTTACAGGCTGGTGTTGGTTTTGCTTTGAATACTTATTTTTATGGTACACTGAATATTTAGGAATATATTAGGATCTGTGACTAGTGCAAAAGAAAACGCTTGTCTTTTGTGATCAACAGGCATTTCACTTCCATGTGCCCAGGCTTTTCCATTTGTGAAAGGTTACATTTTCCATGCTTACAAAGAGCTTTGGATCTACACAGTCTCTCTGTAGGTGTGACATATGAGAATATCCTCATCACAACTGGAGTATTTTGGTAAATGAGCAGTTCGGAACTTGTTTTACATATGAATAGAACTTGCCTTTTAGCAGTTGGTTTCATAACTTTTGTGCGCTGTGTAACTTCACTTGGTAGTAAATAAATTCTTTTCAGTACACCCAAAGCTTCCGGAGTTACACAGCCTATGTGCCATCCAAGCCCTTGTTAGCAGCTGTTTTAGGGAACAGCCTGATTCAGCCAATAAGCAGCTCAGGAAATGATAAGTGCAGCTGTGTTAGGCTTAGGCTTCTGAGGTCTGTTGTTTCAGGGGCAATGACCATGGTTTCTTTGCTGTGGGGACAGTGACCTGGGGATTTTTCAGGACTGTTTTCTGTTGGTTGTGCCCTTTTCCAGATATAAAAGGAAAACAAAATGAAGATGTGTAAGACAATACCTATGTTTATTCTGTTGTTTACAGGTGAGTGAGCATTTCTTTGTTTTCTCAGCAATTACTTTTTCTTCAATACTTGTAATTACTTTTTGGAGATATTCCTAGCTATATTCTAAATGTTAATTCATATGACTTGTACAGTCATTGGAGGTGTTTTCTCTGTATGTTATTATGTTGTACCACAGGAATGATTACTTTAGTTACATCTCTCAGTAAGATATAACTCACTTTAAAAGCACACAACTATATTGCCATACAAATATCTGTAACACCCTTCAATAATAAGTTAGGTTGCTGTATTTTAAGGAAATTCTCTGCAGGTACAGAAAGACACATGTGGCAATAAGAGGTAAGACTCCTTGCCACATTAGTTAGATTAATGAATGAATGCCCAAGAAAAAATTAATATCACTATTGTAACAATCAATAGTAGAACTAGAGAAATGACAACACATACAGCTCACCCCTTTCAGTTGTACAGCACTGCTAGTTCCAGTACAGTGCAGTATCTCAGTGATGCTGCAAAGAAAGCAAAAAATTGAATTATTTCAGGCCATTCAGCACTAAGCACCAGGTCTTCCTAATCATCCCACCAAGGCTTTGTAATACAGTGTAGAAGTGAGAAAGGGCATTATTTCACTCTGCAAGTTTCATGAACTTCTTCCTACCTGTACTGTTAGTGTTATTAGAACTGGCAGGACCCTAGCCCCTTATATCATTTCTGTCCAATGAAAATGTCTGTTTAACACTCAGAATTTCTGACTAGATACAATAGACACCCCTTACATTATTAATGTCTAATTTTAGACATTAATGAAAGGATTTAACAGTTAGAATTTGTGACTGATTGTATCAGTTTCATAAATTTTCACTAGTTCACTGTTTCCTTGTGAAAAAGAAAAAAAATAGGCTTAGGTTGGTGTGAAGACTTCTTTACATCTTTGTCCCACTAAAGGCAGCAATAGAGGGAGAATTTAAGAAGGTACTAAGAAGAGAAGGAGGTTGGCTAATGGACCTTCTTATCATAAACCTGCATGTGCTCTTGAGCACAAGCCTGGCTGAGAGTTTGTGCCATCCCTCTTCAAAGAAGTTCATGGAGATATGTGTATCATCAGCCCCCCTCTGTAGAACTGTGTTCTTTTTGGCAGAGTCCTATAAAAACTTCAAAGTGACAAACAAGTTTTTTCTCCTAACCACTGAGCAACTTAAACCTATTGCTAACAAGCATAGCATATTTTCAGAGAGAGAGGCAGCATCTGCTCATAAATAGTTTGCCTTTATTGCAATATCATGGGTGCATCTGTTTTCTCCCTTGCAGAGAAGCTGTGGGTATGTCTGGAGTTATGACGCTGTAATTCTAGGAAGAACTTTATAGATAATGAGATCTCAGAGGACACCAGAACTATGAAAGATGTTTAATGGTGTTCATTTCTCTTTTTTTTAACTTGTACATTCAAGAATCTTACATGGCATGGCTTTGTCCCCCTGTGCTGCTACAGAGTGAATTGCTTCCCAAGTGAAACCTCCTGGAACTTCACTGACTAAACTTGCTTCCATAGAAGAGGTTTTGTTAAGTTTTTCATGTCACAACTGATACTGTATAAGAAATCATCTGCTTAATGCTCCAATAACTTAACATTAGCCTGCCTTAGTTAACAAACTGAAAACACCTTTCTTCAAAAATCTGTACCAGAGTTTTCCTCTCTTCCTGTCATCCAGTAAAAATTCAGGGAAAGTATCTTTTGCCCCTCCCCAAATCTTTTTTCATTAATTTGCAGTTGAAGCTGAGGAGGAATGTGAAAGAAAAGGTGTTTTCAATTTGTTAACTAAAGTAAGCTAATGAGTGTCATCATCCGTATTGATGTGATTGCTTCCCATTAGGAATAGCATATAGGGCAAGAGGAAAAGTGAGAATGAGGATGAACATCAGTAAACATCCCAGGTGAACTTGGCTGCTGGATCCTATTGAACCCCATCAAAGCAAATGAAAGTGGTTTTGCTAATTTTCACAGAGTGCCCAAATCTAGTAAAGGCACTACCTCTGCTACTATTCTGTTACGGATTTAGTTTTCTCACTCCAGAGCAAAGAAACAATGTCTGAGAAGAATATAAATGATTTTTTGAGTTTTGGGGTATTTTTTGTTTTGTTTTTTTGTTTTGTTTTGTTGGTTTTTTTGTTAGCTGAGTAAATTAGTCTTGGTTTTTTGGAACTTTTTCTGAGACCGGTCTTAACAATTCCAACCAAAACGTTCATTTAGAAAAGTCAGATGGCAGGAAACGTTTTAAAAAACATAAACAGCAGGCAAGATTGTCCAGGTTCTGAGCATCTGAAGGCAGGATTTTGTATCTGAAGCTGTCAAACAACTTTAATAATAAAGATGTTATGCCATACTCCAGCATTTATTTTTCTTTTTTTCTTTAGGATATATTTATGATGGCATAAATGTTGCTGGAAACACCCCAAATTCATCAGATACTCCCTTAGCTACTTCTGAATTGCCGCAAGCTCCTAAATCAGAAACAACAGAACATGAGAGCAATCAAGTTCCAGGTCTGGTTTTAATTTGTTCTTACTTCCTCCAAATTTTGTTTGCTTCCTCCAAATCCTGGGTCAGTTCTTCCCTGTATGCAAACCTGAGCCTTGTGAATACACCGTTCCATTTTTCCCATTTTCCACCCAATGACTCTTTCTATCCAAAAGTATTTAAAAAATTCCAAACACAAACCCATTTAGCAGCAATAAACCCCTGTGACTGATTTAAACACATTTACCACTTTTTACAGAGGTGGAAGCTGAAGCACAAAGATTATTTCAGACGACTCAAATAACACAACCTAAGTAATTGTCTGTCAAAAAGCAGAAAATACATCATTTTGTATAAAATCTCAGGCACTTTTCATGATCAGTGGATAGCTTGGTATTTTGTGCTAAAGAAAGAAAACTGATGAGGATAACAACAGCAGAAAAAGATCCCACAGACCTGTGCAGGATCCCCAGCATCTGCCTCTGTGTGCATCTCAAGTGATAACCT
>NW_009928758.1:73974-80833 GCF_000696875.1 Nestor notabilis
GTGGAGGCTTTATGAAAGTGGTTGCTTTGACAGGCCCTTTCTTTGCTTTTACAGTCAGATATGAGCTGTGTGAAACTTTTGTAGGTACAGGCCGGGACCTCAGAAATTAACGCTTTGTTAATTCCTACATTCGTGAGGCTTTATGTGGTGGTGGTTTCTGAGGCAGCTGCTACGGTGATGTTGCGAGCTGAGGAGTAAGGAATTTTACCTTCCCTCTTTCTTCCTCGTGTCTTCTTTATGCTGCTTCTTTATGTCTTCTTATGGGAGATACTCGAGGCCCAGTGGTGAAGATGAAAGAAAGGCAGCAGTCTTATCTGCTTGCTTCTTCCTTCCTCATTCTGCGTGGCAAGATCTGAAGAAAACTGCTGTTCTGACTTGGACTTAGTTATCTTAATTGTAAATATATGTAAATGCACAGCGCTGTAAATGAGAGAGCTCCAGTGCACAAAGCCTTACCTGCCAAATGGACAAAGCAGCTATAAAGGAGGGTAAACGGCAATTGGTGTACAGTGAATGTAGATACAGAGTAGTTAATAGCTGCCACCTATTATTTTGGCAGGAAATAAGGAGTTAGTTGCCTTCTACTAACTATTTGTAAATTCAGTGCTTTGTAATCACCAAAAAAGAAATGGGTAAGGAAAAGAGCTTTACCTGCATTACACAGTTTTCTCACGGTTTTAATTTTCTTTTTTTCTTTTTTCTTTTTTCTTTTTTTTTAACTTTTAACAGAAAAACATCTGTCATCTCTATTAGGTAGGTTGACAACTTCAATATATACTTCTGTTTAATTTGGTTTTCTTTATCTAGGTTTTGAACTTTTAACTTCTTTTACTGCAATTGGTTATAGAAAGCAAAAGCTTTGTGTGGACTTGTCTGTATTAATCTGAAAAACTCTGATTTTATAAGAGTATTAAAGACATTCCTTGATTGCAAATCATGATATTTCTCTGAAGATTTGAATAATAGTATCACTCTACTAGACTAAGCCATAGTAATAGTAATTTACTTTCTTATTACCATAATTACTATTTTGGGCTTTTCAGTAAAATCTGTGGCACAAATAATGTGAGCAGCAGTAACTGTTGGTATATGAAGACTGGAGATGAATATAGGACATATTTGGCCCTGCTAAAAAAAAGTCATTGACTATAATGAGCTGTAATAGGCTTAGTTAATTCCTGTACAAGTCCAGACTTGAATGACATTTTTTATTTGTAAGAAAAATAAAGACCTGGATTTTTAGTATTGCATGTAACCATTTGATGCTGCATAATTATCCTTCACAAATGTAGGTATTGATTTCTTTTCCTTAATGGATTAGAGTCATGGGCAGCTTTCTTTCTGCTCTTCTAGTGGCAGGAATCAGCATTTCCTCTGTGTTCATTTTTCTTCTTGTGATTACTGGTGTTTGGTATGCAAGGAAAAAGTCAAAGGTAAGTCCAAGTTTTTAACCTTTGGGTATTTGTTTATGTGTGCATATTTATCTATATATATTATAGCATATGAAGTGTCAGCCTCCTGAGTTTTTTCACTTAGATTTGTGGTGGTCATTTGTATTGTAGCTGCTTTTCCAATAGGATTTTTTTTTTTTCTTTTGGCCACTGGATGGAGTTCTTAAATTTAGTTGTCTTGTAATCAAGGTTTAATTTACCTCAGATGACCTCCATTCCTGGGCAGTGCCTATGCACATTTTGGCAGGAATGGTTCCTGGTTTGCAGTTTTATTCTCCTTTTAATGACAGTTTTTGTCATTAAAGATCCTGCATCAGAGATGACAATTGGACAGTTCAAGTAAGTTTTATCTGTCTGAGTTACTTGGGATGCTAAATTGTTTTGCAATCACAGTTTTATATGTGGTAAGTTTAATATTGCTAAAAATTAAAATATTAGCTAAGTTATCTAATAATAAGGATAAATGCAATAAGACTTACTATAGATTCAGGTATGCAAAAATAGTTACTGTATTAATGAAACAATATAAGGAAAAATAGCGGCAGAGCTAATACTAATATTGACATTATAGGTTTTGTATTTGTGTAGCTCAGATACATACTGCAGTGATAATAATGTTTTTATTTCTTGCACAGGGAAGTCCAGCTGAAATTAATTGTGTCGCCTCTGGTGAACCTGGAGTGTTCTTGAAAAGAATTTCAATGCATGAGAACCAACGCGAGTGGCCTTTTGAAGGAGCATTACAATGACAGCGGGAGAGCAGTTGCATGACCCTTTGGTCTGTGCACTTGTGTGGCAGCACTGTGCATACAATGGGACTTGGAGTCAGTTATTTTTCTTTTTCAGTGAGCACTTCAAATCACTCCAAAATAATTTGGAATGTCAGTTAACAAGAAAATCCTGTTACCAAAAGAATCCCAGTCAATGCTATGAAGTAAAGTGTTAAAACCAGGGGAAACATTAAAACCAGGGAGGTTCTTAAATGCCACCTGATGTGGCATGAGTTGCCTGTAGCGTAACAAGAGAAAGGCCAAACTGCTGCAGAACCTCAACCTTATAATCTCTTTTCTCATCAATACCATAACCGAGTTCTGAAAACTATGTGATAATAGGGACTCTGGGAAACTTAGTCATTTGTATTTTGTGGCCTTTGCTGTGTATTTAATCTGTTAGATGTTGCAATGAGGTACATTTCCATCCTACTCTTATTTCAGTAATATTTTTCATGTTTTTCTTTTCTTACATCCTTTTCAGGAGGAATGAAGAAAGGAAAGTCCTCTCAAAAGAGCTGTAATCTTCAAAAAAAGTTAAATTCCTGAAATCATAGAGAACCTAGTTGCAGAAAATAGCATACTAGGGCTATGTCTGTTCTAATAAACTAAGCCTGCACAGGAACATTGCTACTGTTGAGACTAGCTGGAATAGCCCTTGTTTATGCTTGTATGTGTGTGAACTACCTATTGAAAACAGCTCCTGGAAGGCTGTAGCTTCCAAAACTTGGTTTGGGCCAAAACCAGTTTAACAGCTTAAGCAGTACTATTCCAGTGTCTGGGAGTTTCCTATGCATTGTTTAATTTACTAGTCCAGATCTATAGTGTTACTATTTAAAGTTATTTTTAAATGACATATTTGATTTACCTACTTGCTCATTAGCAGTCACTAATCAAAGCTGGCCACTGCAAACTTTCGTTTACTCACTGTGCTGTTTTTCTGCTGCATTGTAGCTCTCTTGAAAGGTAGTTGCTTGAATATAAGGCTTGTTGCTAAAAGCTTATTATGGTGCCTTAGACTGGAATATGAATTTATGGAGTTGAACTGTGTTGTACTCTCTCACTGTGTAGACACTGGCATAGAACAGAGTAACAGAATAGTCTCCCGCTCTGACATTAGGCCAAAGCTTTTGCATCCTCACTGAGGGAATGCAGAACTCGCTAGTGCAGTGTAAATTCACATCCTGCTCTATGGCTCTGCAGGGCTCTGTAAATTAATCTCTTAAACCCCATGTTGTGACAAGGCTGCCACTAGTACCCACAGAAATACCATAGCCTGAACAAAGGCATGCAGTTCAGTTTTCAGCACATCATCCATTTCGTAAGAGAGGAAATAAGGGAGTTTCAGGAAAAACTATTTTATAAAATGTAAAAGATAAGATAATGCCTTGATAAAATTATGTCCATTAAAATCATCAGCTGTGTGGCTAAAAGGTTAACTCCTCAGTTGGTATAAGCTGACAGACCCTCTTTCCTCTAGTTCTACCCCTTGGTGATGATGGTAATAATAATCAGGAGTCAGTTATGGCTGAAAACCTGGATTTTGTTGGATGATACCGTCGTCATTCCACTACTTCTTCCCCTGATTGAGTAGCACTTACTAACTGGTGTCAGGTGCTCTCAGCAGTGAGAGACTGCTGTGGAGCTGGGGAGAAGGAGCCAGAAGACACACCTGAAGGGCTGCCCTCCAGTAACATGGTATGAGAAGGAGGACCAGAGGGGTAAGGGGATCCTCTGAGTTGGCTGTACCAAAATATTCCTGTGTAAGCAAATGATCTTTGTTTCTGTGACTGAGCTCCTGGTCTATAGGACAAATCTAGTATTAGGTCCCTACCTTGTATTTATCTGTGAAGATAAATAGAGGTAAGAATATGGAGTAAGTCTCACAGTAATGAAGCTATCCCAAAAGCTGTAAATTTGCAGGAAATCATGGATTCTGTTTGTAAAACTCCTCAAGTCAGTGTTATTTTTTGCAGTGACAGTAGAGACGAATGGTATGCCAGCTTTCAGTTATGGGTACCAACTGCCATTCTCTACAAATAAAAGCAGTTTCTTGCCAGGGTCTGTACTTACTTCATGAAAACCAAAGAGAGATTTTCAGTTGACTTCAGTGAAACAAAATACAGAGGGATATTTGAAAGTTCACTTTCTATTTGCTTGGTAGATAAAGATCTCTCATTTCCGTGTGTTTATTCTGAGTTTAAGAATGAGATGATTATAAGGATTATATCTGCAGCAGTGTTACTTGGGGTGGGAGAGTTGTCCTATACCTGCTTCCTACGTATTTTTTAATGTGCATCTTCAGTTTTCCTTCCATTAAGTAGAAGTTTATTAGTGCTTTTCTAGATTCTAGATCAAGAGTACACTGGGCAACAGACTGTATTGGTTGAATGCAGAGGAAGTAAAAATAACAAACATTCTGCTAGGAATAATTCATATAAACCATGTGTATAGTACTTTTTAATTGATGTTTGCAAGCCTCTATGCGAATGATTCTGCCTTTGGAAATGTTTTCAGAGTGGTTGTATTTTATCTGAACCTTTACAGAATTTGTGTACTAGAAATAATATTTACTATTTGTTATTTGGTGTTCATGTTTTGTTATTGCACTGTTTAAAATGTTTGTGATTGCTGAAGTAATGAAAGGAATTTCCTCTAGCATGGGTGACCAGGCCCACGAGAGTGGGTGCTGACTACCTGTGAACTTGGAATTATTAGTGTAAATGAAGTCTGTCCAACATATGGCCTAACACATGCAGTCACAGAGTGGTTGGTCTGGCTCATCGCGCTGTAGTTTCATTGCAGGCTGATTGGCAGAGGGGACTGACAGGCACTACATACCGATGGAGTAGATGGCAGTAGCAGCTTGCTGGGAGACAGTGGGGAGAGGGGTTTGGAAAAGCAGGCTTAGGCAGTAAGGCAGCAGAAAACTGGAAAGAACCGTGCTCTGTGGCCCTGATTTGGAAAGGGGTGTGTATCATAGAAAAGTTAGAGGGGATTGGCATGAGGCATGGGAGATGAAGTGTTTGTTAAAATGGAAAGGGAGAAGTGTATGGAAACTGGGGAAAGCCCTGATCTACAGAAGCTGGAGGCATAGAAGTCAGACCAGAGGTAGATGTTACGTATGAGAAAAGCAAACTACCCAGCTGGTGTTGGAATCTAGCTTAGTGGAGATTACTTTTAGAAACAGATTACACAAAATACCCCTATTCCTGGCATGATGTGGAGAAGGTTGAATTAAATAGTCTCTGCAGGTCTCTTCGAGCTCTGAATTTCCAATTTGTAACAAATACCACAGCTAGCTAGTTGTGTTTGTGCAATAGCCACCTCCATTTGCGAATAACTTGCCAAAAGTGGAAATTCTGAGAGCCCACTGAGCCAGCAGCACTAGTAACAGGTGCCTCAGGAAAAAGGTGTGTAGGGCAAATGTAATCTTCCTCCCTCTGCATTCAAACCTTCTCAAATTTACTGCCTTTTCAGCAGAGCACCCTTGACCTGTACAACACACTAAACATAGAGGTTGCATAACTCAAGATTTCTTTTCTCTCTTTTCCCCTTTTTAATCTGCTGCCTAATAAGTTTATTCATCATCATCTTCATCTTTTTACTATGAACAAAACCAGTGGACATTTACTCTTTCATGCCATTTGTGATATTCTAGAGCTCTAGCATAACTGCTTTGTCCCCCAAAGTAAGCGTTGCTTATATTATGTTGATTTAAAGTTTAACACCTTAAAAATGTGAAAGCACATCTGCTTTTAATAACTGGAGGCTTCAAATTGCAAGCTTACTGTACTTTTTGAGGTAATAATTGCAATTTTTAAAGTTCCTACAAAACATTTAAAAGTTAGCATCTGCACTTACAGTGTTGAACACAAGTTAGAAGCAAAAAGTATGCTGCTTCAGTTCAAGTACGTTATGCTGAAGAACATGACAATATTTTCTATATCACTCATGTTAACTGTGTATAAAACAGGGACGATGTATATTTGCCATCTTGGTCAAACCAAATGACTTAATCTTGCTTGACATAAAGATGAAAACACGTTGGAGGATTCCCCCCTGAGTTGCATTAACCTCTATCTCATAAACAAAAACATTTTCAGTATGATTAAAATCAGAAGTCTGGCAGTAAAAAATTAGGCATTTTTAACCTTTAAACCCTTTCTTATGTGAAGTCATCCTTCAGGCCTTAAAAATTTTATTTGTATCCACTTGTGTTTTCTGTTCCCGGTCTTCTTGTCCATGCTATGAGCAGGCTTAGCAGCAGCCAGCCTCTTTTCCTGTCTACAGAGGTCTAACCTTTAAATGAAACCACACAGAATATTGTAGATGGTAAACATGATGTAGGGTGAGAAGGGCCCAGGGAATTGTTAACAATGTGCACGTAAATCATGAAAACCAGGCCATTACGTACATCCTAAAGAAGACTGGGAAAGCACCTTGCAGGGAACTGTTAAAAATCACTAAGACTGCTTCTGTTCTTAAGCAGTCCTTGCCAAGAAGCAAAGTGTTACCTAGACGCACACACACATGAAATACCTTTCTGTCTCATACACATTTGTGCTAGCAAGCTTTGATCTGGGCTAGATAGCTGGAAGTAACCATGTAACCAAGCCAAGTGCAAGGTCCTACACC
>NW_009928759.1:0-5203 GCF_000696875.1 Nestor notabilis
AAGTTACTGGCTGGGCTTAAACCATGACATGATGCCAACTTCCCACTTTCCAAAATGCAAAATGCAGCCCTTGCTTCAGACCCAGTGCTGCGGTCATTGGTGTTGCACTGCAAAGAGGGACAGAGACAACAGATGACTTCTTTTAGTGAAAGTTCCGTGCTGACAAAGACAGCAGACCTGGCTGCTATTTCAAGCCCTGTTGCCAACACCATATGAAACCCCAGATACACTGCTGACATCTCTGTACTGTCTCTTCCCCCTCTGCAAAAGAAGTGAAAGAGATGCTAATATTGATATAACATTTCAGAGAGGCTTGGAAACCCATAGATAGAAAGTGATTAAGTCAGCACTGTGATTAATAGATTTCCCTGCTAATTCACATAAGTGGAAATATTACCAAGAAACAGAGAGAGTGTAATGCTTTGCAATTAACCTGAAAGCAGAGGCATGTGATAGCTGGTATAAGTCTGCTTAAGCAAACATTAAGTGCACTTAGCAAGCCAGTTCGCAGGACGGTACCTACCGCTGCAACCCAACAGCTTTTCATTCATGTAATTCTTATATTTTAACATATCAGAAATATTTATGGAGGTAAATATTTGTTTCTGGCAATAAAATGAAGTGCCAGGAGTATAAGGTGCAAAATAAGTTCTTTCCTCTCTGCTGTGCTCCGAGGTGCGAGACCTGGAAAGCATGAGGTGCACATGATGCCCATAGAGTCTTTGGGACAGATGTGGGGAGGGGACTGGCCAGTGCTGACAAATGACCACTGCAGGTTAAGAGAGAAAGTGCTAATTTCCAGTAAGAGAAAGAAATACAGAGGCCTAAAGAAATAAGAACAAAAATACATTGCCTAGCTTGGGAAGCAGCTAGTCATCTATCTGAAGAAATAAGGATAATGAAGATAAATATACTGCGTAAAGAAATCATCAAGCCTTTAGGAGAGGTGATGTTTTCCCAGTACAAAGCAGGAGGAAAAGCTGAAGGAGCAGGTAACTTAGTTAAAAGTGTCTGCAGTTTAAAGCCATGTGTTAAAAAAGTACTTATTTTAAAACCATGTTTCTTAGCACTTATTATTATGTCTTAAGACGCTTACTTTACTCCATTTCTGACATCTCAATGCTGAAGATCATCTAACTCTTTCTCTATTAAAAGGATGCTTCTCAGCTCATTATTACCAACACATTCCCTTGGCATATTTCTGATTGTTGTCCCAGCATTGCTAATAAAGACATTAGATAAAATTGGTCCTCACTCTTGTCTTTCAGAAAATCCACCAGTAACTCCCTCCAGCTTACAACTTCCACTAACACTATTGTTTTTCATCTCTCCTCTAGGCAATTATTCATCTCCTTGGTCATATTATGGCTTTTCATTATTATCCATCCTTTCCTATTTAAGCAGTAATATCCCATCTGGTACAGTGGAAACTGTTTCATTACCTTAATGCTTATGTTTAACATAGACCATCCCTATTGAAAATAGGGATAATAAATATACTTTGCTTTGGCCAGTGTACAAATGACCTTTAAATTCTGTCCATCCTCTCGACTTCTTCCTTTATTCTTTTTTTAATTTCATGAACTTTTTATTTATATCAACATTTAGTGTTTAATATTCCCTATGAGACACAGCTGAGCCTGTCTTGAAGCACTTGTCATTTCTGTCTACATTTCCTGAACTCAGAGCTGCTGAATTTGATGGTCAGTTCTTCATTCACTGAAAATTAATCCGTAACCTATTTCAGAGCTGGATCTGCATTTCACAGAATCATACAATGGTTTGGGCTGGAAGGGACCTTAAAGATCATCCAGTTCCAACCCCCTGCCACAGGCAGGGACACCTTCCGCTACACCAGGTTGCTCAAAGCCCCATTCAACCTGGCCTTGAACACTGCCAGGGATGGGGCAGCCACAGCTTCTCTGAGCAACCTTTGCCAGTGCCTCACCATCCTCATAGTCTAATTCTAATGTCTAATCTAAATCTCCCTTCTGTCAGTTTAAAGCCATTCCCCTTTGTCCTATCACTTCATGTCCTTGTCAAAAGTCCCTCTCCAGCTTTCTTGTCAGCCTCTTTAGGCACTGGAAGCTGCTTTAAGGTCTTTGGGGAGCTTTCTCGTCTCCAGGCTGAACAAGCACAGCTCTCTCCACCTACAGCAATATATTCATGTGATCTTGACTTATTTAAAGGTTTCTGAAAAGTGAAAAAAAAGTGTCCCTAGAAGAGAGGTGATGTACAGCTCAGAGTTTCCACCAAAACAGTCTGTAGGACCTCTTTCTGAAATTAAAAAAAATCCAAACCAATAATGGAAAACAGAGCGTTGAGATGCAGCTCTCCTTGTGTGGCATTTTTGTGTGCTTTAATTGTGTACCAAGTGCTTTGTGCACCAGCTCAGCCTCAGACCTCAAAGCTATTGCTTTTGTTGGACTTTCTCTTTAGAAAATAACAAGTTGAGCCCTTTGTAGGTAGTTAGAACATAAAATCAAAGAATATTAGTTTACCTTACAGACTCAAAGCCAGAAGGGAACATTGGGTAATTTATTCTGCTCCCTTTACAGCAGTATTCAGGGGCTGTAATTTTTCTTTTTTCCAGAGCCCTTTGATAAGCTGAGCTAAATCACGCTTGCTAAAAATGTAACCACGCTTGATGTGAATACCACAGAAGATGGAACATCTCCTCGGCTTATCAGTGGTGTGTCCCAACAGCTCCTTCAGCAACAGGAGGGTACTTAACAAGCAAAACACCACCAGGTTTACCCGAAGATTCTTCATCTGCCATGATTGCTCTCAGGGATGGGGAAGGTGCTCTGTGCTTTGCACGGCTCATCCTCAAAACCCAGCATTTCTCAGAAGGCAGTAGCACAGCAGCAGCATCTCTGAGGGGCTAAGATGCTTTCTCAGATGTGGAAAATAATCAGGTATGTCTCCCGCTGTTCTGATGTGCCAGGCAGGAGCATTTCCTTGGGTACCAGACCTGCCTGGTCCCCACTGCTCATCCTCACTGTCCCATGCTGAACAGCTGCTGGCCCTCTCCTCCATCGTGGAAACATGTCCAGTAGTTCCAACTGCCAACAAATGATCCTCCCCAGTTCCAGCAGAAGCTTGGCCACCAAGGATTGCTGCTGGACCACCTCTGCATCTATCATCAGACACACTAAACAACACACATTTATTCTTTAATAAAGTTTAGCAAAAAATGGTATTTGCTTTCTGTTTCAGTGTTTCATCTCATTGCTGACTTTTATGGCAATCTCATAAAGCTTAAAAGCTCATCTTGTAGTGTAATCAAGCTAAAAAGTCATGTTATCACAACAATTGCTTATGCAATATGTTAGAGGCATTTAAAAAAAAAAACATATGTTCAGTCTGCTATAGAAGAGCAACAGGATGCTGTAAAGTTGGTGCCTGTCATAAACTATAATATTTTATTTAACTCCAAGTAAAACTCAGCTGACAAAAGCAGTTTACGGTTGCCTATTAATGTGAATAGGAGTCATGCATCATCACTAATGCAGGAAACAAATCATGTGGGCCAGCTGTTTAATAAGAAATATCTTTGCACTGTATTTATCTTTGCCATCTAGCTGAACAGCTTTATCTTGTGTAAAGGTTCCTCCCTTGTCTTGTTTGTACTGAATATTGGATGTTACTGCTAAATGTATTAATCCCTGCTGCAGAGAATAGAAATATTTGCCTAAATTTATCCTGGTGATGGAATGCAAACAAAATGGCTAAACCTTATGCACAAAGTCCACTGAGCAAAATTCAGCATAAGTTCCCAATGAGCCACTGAGCAGCCCAGGAAGAGAGGCTCTACAGCTCAAGCCAGGAGGCAACCGATGTCCTGTCCACTGCTCTCCTTCTAGGCACACAGGTCCTCCTGGGGCTGCTCCATCTGCTGCTGCTGAGCCACAGCAGAAAGCAGATTGATATTAACATCAGATGCCTTCCTGCCTAATTACGACAGGAGTTGTTTTGCAGAGATGAAAAACTCAAAAAATGTCCTTTGTTTCCTCTAAACCAGCTCCACCTATCCAAGGAGATGACCTACACAGCAGTCACACTGGTGTTGCCTGTACTAAGGGGAATATAAGGTTGCCTAAGTTGTAAGGTCCCTGAAACACTACTGTACTTTAAATACTAGTATACGGCACAGGACAAAGAAGCAATAACAAGTTGAGTGAGGCCCTGGACCAGGTTGCCCAGAGAATCTGCGGCTGTCCCATCCCTGGAAGTGTTCAAGGCCAGGTTGAATGGGATTTACAGCAACCTGCTCTAGTAGAAGGTGTCCCTGCTCATGGCAGGGGGTTGGAACTTGGTGAGCTTTAAGGCCCCTTCCAACCCAAACCATTCTGTGATTCTATGATAAGTTTGGTCAACGAAATATTTCCTGATCAATAATCTTCCTACCCAATCAAGAACACAGCATCGAAGCCAAAGAACAAGCTATTTGTAAGACAACTGTAACACAGGCGATAACATGGCAGTGACACCAGCTACCTCATCAGTCACTCTGCTCTTCAACCCACTCATGGTCCACATCCACATTAATTAATTAAGGAGTGCCAGAGAGCAGCCTGAACCCTGTCCCACAGTGCCCAGGTTAGCTCGCTGTTGGTATGCTGGGGTGTGATTTGTGGAGCACCACAGGCAAGGGACCCTTGGGAGCCAACACGGGTGACACCACTCAGTCCAACAGGGAAAGATGTGAGCTGTGCCATAACACTGCCCTCTGAAGCCAAAACACTGGCCTTGGCCTGTTTTACAGAGTCAGTGTTTGCCATGTCTTTGCTAAGCCAGTCAGGTTAATGCCATGTATCCAGCAAAGCTACCATGCCACAGCCTGCTGCAGGGCCACCAGGCACCAAACAGCAGCTCCAGGCATATGCTGGCTGCCTCCTTACCTGCCTGTCTCACTGCTTATGACAAAAATCAGGTGCTAGCTGGAGGTATGGAACCCAGATCCAAACAAAAGCTTTCCCATGCACCCAGGGCACGTGGGTTTGGTCCATTCCAGGAAAATATTTTGGGAACCAGTGGTAAGTCTTTCATGTGGACTTTAGCTTTCAGCTCATCTCTACAGGGTGGTATTTCATTTACTTTGAAGAATGCTTTCTTATAATACAAGACCTCATTATCATAGAATCATACAATAGTTAGGGTTGGAAAGGACTGTAGATCATCTAGTTCCAACCCCCCTGCC
>NW_009928759.1:5455-13632 GCF_000696875.1 Nestor notabilis
TAACAACCCCAGCTTTCTCAGCCTGTCTTCATAAGGGAGCTGCTCCAGTCCTCTTATCATTCTCGTGGCCCTCCTCTGGACTTGCTCCAACAGCTCCAAGTCCTTCTTATGTTGAGGACACCAGAACTGCACACAGTACTACAAATGAGGTCTCATGAGAGCACAGTAGAGGGGCAGGATTATTCTTTTATCATTATTATATAATTATTATCTGTATAGATTATTTATATTACTATAATAAATTATTTAAAGATAAACAACTGGCAAAGATACAAAAAAAAATTTGTCAGGAGGCAATTAGTTAATTGTCTTAACAATTAGTTGTTTGAAGGCACAATATTCATAGTAGGAAAGTGGTAATTTGCATGACTGGTTATGTTAGCCACCATCAGAAATAGCTAAAAGAAGGGAGATCAGCACTGCCCGGAGCAGGTGGGGAGGGGAGTGGCTGGTGGGGGGGGAGTGGGATCCTGGGTGGCTCCTCTGACCTTTCCTCAAACCAGAAAGCAAAGGAGGGTACAAACACTGCCTGACCCTTGGCATTGGGTCATTTGTCTTGGTTGAAGGATGCTTCAAATGAAAAGAGATACTCAGTTTAAAATTTGAAGAAGGAAAAACGCCTATACTTAATGTACAAAACCACTGATTATATTATGTATTGATAATGGTCCCTGAGGGCAGGCTGCAAGAAATAAGGAAATTCTTAGGTGGGGATTATTAGACTCAGTACTAAGTAACATCCTGTACGCTCACATGTATGTGCATATAGTAATACAGAAATCCATTTACAGCAGGGGAAGGGGTACATTTTCAAACTACTATCTTTTACAAGAATGCAAATGTAAATTCCTACATCAGCAGTAGCGGAGAAGCATTTGCAGTGTGAAGAGGAAACGGATGTACACATTGGTCTGGGGCATGCATTAGCCCAATCTTCCCACCGAAATGTCTATTTGAAGCATTAGTGTTACCACCACCCCAAGTCAGAAATGAACAAATACTCCCAGAGTATTTCTGACGAAAATATGTGAGGAGTCAGCAGGACCCTGAATGCTGAAACCCCCACTAGAAAGTCACAGTGACTCTTCAGCTGAAACACTCAATGATAGCAGCTCTTAGAGAAGCTTGTGCAGGACTGTCCCTAGGAAAGGAGACGAGAAGAACATGGATTCCCTGTGACATCTTTTCCCAGCAGCAAAAAGAAAACAGCCAGGGAATGGGAACAGAAAACATTTCATTAAGCTCTTAATTTTGCCACAAAATTCAACATGATACATGATGTGATCAGTGACTCACAAGTATGATGTACTGTGAAAATAGGATTCTGTGCTGAAGGCATGCATATATAAAGAGAGGGGCAAAGCCTGTTTCAGAGCAGGAGGAGGTGGGACGAGAATGGGCTGTGCTGGAGCAGCTGCTAGTAATGGAGGTGGATGCTCCACCAGCCATCTTTACAGGTTCCTCCTGTGGTAAGTAGAAGTAAGTCTGCGGTAAGTAGAAGCACTTCTGCTCACAGTTTTTCTTGCAGCATGGAGTAGCGCAACAATTTCTTCTTCCCTTCCTGCAGCCTCCTTCCTCACTCACTGGCATCCTTGTTCAGAGCCATGCAGGTTCTAAATCATCTGCCTGAGGCTGTGCACACATACATGCACAACTGTGATGCAGCAGCCTATGCAGCAGGAAGAGAGGAGCACGAGGCTGGAGGGACTTGTGCTCACATAGACTGTTTCTATGCTTGACTCAGGCCCTCCCTTGCTGTGGTTCCTCAGAAATGTTTAGCAGATGCTGCAGCAAAGCTGACCAGTGTGGAGGGACCATGAGCAGCCTCTGAGAGCTGCTTTTGCCAGAGGTACTGCCAGAAGAATGAAGCTGGGTGATGCCTGTGGAGCAGTGGGTGAGGTCTCTGCTGTCAGCTGAGCCAGAAATGGGGAACCATGCCCTGGGGCATGCACGGGCTGCTTGTCACTGATGGGAGGTGAAAGCGGAGCTGATACTTACACTCACTTCTCAGAAACAGCAAGGCCCAAAGAAGTCAAGCTGGCAACTTCCATCTCTGCTCAAAGACCGAAAAGCTCACTGCATATTAGTTGCTCTGTGCTCTTCTGTGCCGCTGCAGTGGGGGAGCATCAAATTTTGATATGTAAATGCAACCTGTGGATGTTGCTAGTGAAACCTGGTGAGATTCATGCACATTGAAGTGGAAGTAGTCTACAGAGGCACTCAGAGGAAAATGGAGCATCTCTCCTCCCAGTGCTTGGTTGGCTCAGTACTCACAGAACATGCAATTTCTCCAACTATCACACCAGTAATAACCACAGGTTAACCCAGAAATAAACCAGGAGCTAAAAGGAGTGGCTGCCTCTCGACCTCATGGCCTGATCTTTCAGCTCAAGCTGTGTAATCTGAACGCACCAATGTTCATTTATTATTCTTCATGATATGATGCATAATGTTGTACCATAGTGTCTTCAGCAGGCTGTAACAGAGAAAAGCAGATGGAAGCCAGAGATGTGCTAATTAAGCTCGATAATAGAAATGTTAATTAAAAACCCTGAAGAGGAAAGGACATTCTGTAATCTCCTGGTGCTCTTGAGTGATACAAAACTGTCCCTCTGGAAGAAACAAAGTCTTGTAAGAAACAAATAGACAGGACTGGCAGGGATGGGCATTGCTCTGAGCTCTGAACCCACAGGCCTCCCCAGGGAAGGACTAGGGCAGGAGGTAGCACCCATCCCAGGGAGTAAAAGCAGGTCTGCTTAGGAACACTGGGGAGGAAAGCCATCACTGTGGCTCAAACACATTCCAGCATCTTCCTCCTCTCCCTGTGCCACCAGTGCCACCCCACAACCATGCCACAGCCTGGGAAATGCTCCAAGGGCTGTGCTTTGTGGTGGTAGGGAGTGCTGGGGGGACACTGATGATTGGTGATGCTCTTAACTCCACTGAATGATTCCTGCCACCGAGACAATCTGGGTCCTGATTGTCACTCCCAGGAAAAAAGAAGGTTAAAGCTGAATAAACTAGCACATCATTACTATTTTGTAAATTTGATGGAAACTGTAAAGTAACAGTTCTGAGCCTCTGTTAATTGCAGGAATATGTTACTTCTCAGGTGACTAAGCACTGCTCTTGCTGAGTATGGCACTTAAAGTTATCTGACATAAGCAGAAGTCAAAGCCCTGTTATGTGGAAACTTCTTTATTGCTTTTCTGCTCAGACAGTGCAGCTACGGTCCTGTGAGATGTTCCCATCACTGACATGTGCCCTCTCCTCTGATAGCAGGTCCTGCAGCCACTCAGTTGCCCCAGGAGAGCTCACTCTGCTCGTCCCCCTCAATGATACTCAGACTGGTTCCAAATTTCAAAAGGTGCTAAACCGTGAGTAAGGCACTGACATTCTTTCAGTCCTGACATTTCATCCAAGGCTCCAGTTTTCTTTTAAAGAATTGTAGAAATATTTCAGAAAAATAAACTTTTGAGCCCACTCTGTTCACAGGGTGCAGTCTGCCTGGTGCTGGCCCGGCATGCTGTGGTCCCCAGATAGGAGGAGCCCTGTGCAGCCTTTCAGCCAGGTTCCTCTCTCCAAATCCAGGCAAGGTGACTTGCAGGAGGAGACCTCAGTGGAACACAAACCAGTTAGTGCAACCAGCAGACACAGCGGTGCCAGTGTGACAACAGTGTGCAATATTGCACTAAGCCTCACAAAAGCTGGGGCCATAACAGGACCTGTCGGAATGCACCAAAAACCCTCACAGCCAGGCTCTCTTGTTTCTGTGCTCTGGTGTTACAGATGTAGAAAGGAGGCATTATTTGTTCTGACCTAAATCCACTGAGAACATAGCTGCAACCAGGCATCCATCCTCGCACAGGTTCTGAGACAGGAGATTGATGGCATTTGCTGGACAAATTACTCAGCTCGGTTCAGGGCTTATTATCATGCTTATTAGCTAAAGTTGAGCACAGAGTCATCTGAGAGGCGTATCAATTAGCAGGGATGAAACATATTTCAAAGATCCTCTAAAATTTATTTGTGAGCTGGACTAAATCAGGGAGGAGAAATTAGCCAACTCAGCAAGTCCCTGTGTCACTTCAGTGCCTCCCCAGGAGGAATATTGAGACCTTTCCTGGGCTGCTTCAAAAAAAGTTCAGCTGAAACACCACTTAATGAAACCAAATTTTCAACAGGAAGGTACTTACCAGGATAGCCCTTTGATTCTGTAAAAAGCTGCTGTGATAATTAAGGAAATTAAAACACTGTGCCTCAGTTGGAGGAGAGGTCCCATTTGCACAGCTGGGAAGGGGATGCTCTGATCACACTACTCACATGTGGGTTCCTCTAGGTGTGGAGCCGTAAGCCTCTGAGCTATGCCTCCACCTCAGTGGCTGCTGCAGAGCTGGTTCAGGAGCAGTGTGTACTCCTTCCACCTCGAAGTCCAGCCCTGCCTCATTTCCTAATTTAATTCTGCATTGGCAATGAGAAAACCCATACTTTTTGAATAGGAAAGCAATGGGGTAGGTTCTGCAGACGTCACAGATCCCTCTAGATGCCAAGAGATAGTGGGATTTCAAGCTTTATAGCCTGCTTTTTCCATGTTTTCTCTTTCCTTTCTGCTGCATCTTTCTTCAAGACACATCAGTAGTACACCAGATACTCCCTTGCCTGGTGAAGGACACAGCAGCATAGATGGAAGACGTGTTCACCCTTCCTCACTGCCCATCCTCTGCACCACCTCTACTCCTCCTGCTGCTGCTCAGCAGCACCACTGCTCCTCTGCCTGCTCAGCATCACTGTCCTGGTCACCCTCTCCCTCCCATCCCATTTTGCTCATGCAGGTGAGGGATTGAGGAGTCACTGACATGTTTAGAAGACTACATCCAGCCTTTCCCTCCTCACCCCTCTCTCACCCTGGCTTAGCATCAGAGGTGCTTCATGAGTCTCTCAAGAACATGCAGTGTGTTATGTAGTGTGGGAAAAACAAATTACAGTGCCTGAAGGAACACAGATAACACAAGCCATACAACTTCCTTCAATTAATTCTCATACAGCTTTTAAAAGAAAGCATACAATCTTGATTTTATAAATTTCCAGTGATGGAAAATCCATTACAGCTCCTGTTAAGATCATCAAGTACTTCATTATCTACAATGATTTCTTGCTTCTGATCTGAACTTGTCTTGTTTCAGTCACCAGATCACATTAGGCGTTCATCTCTGTATTGTTAGCAGTCCTACACTTATGTAGGTACTTGGGGCAAGGATCAGGTTATTCCTCAACTTTCTCTTGAAATAACCATCCTTTCCTAAGAGAAATACTCAAACCCTCTGCTGGCTCTACCGTGAGCCAGTGTCTTTCCTGACTTTCCTGGTATCAAAGCTGGACATCATATGCCAGTAACAGCACTGCTCAGAACAAGGTAATGTAAGTTCCATCCAGTTGCTTCTCAGATGCTTTATTATTTTGAATTGTTTCTCATTACTTTCTGGTCCTAGTCAACAGAAGAATTCTCCTTAGTGAGAAATCATCCACTGATAATAATGGTTTTAAGTTATATTTAGGAATTATTTAATATTTTTTTCTCTGTTATTGTCATCATAACATTACTAGTCACAGTGAGAAGATACAGCCATTCCTGCACCAGTTCCACCTACTTCAGATCACACAGTGTCCTTCACAGGCAAAATAAAGTTATCTTCTTTCCATGAACTGTAGGAGAAGCTTTTGGACTACACCCCTGAGCAAAAGGATAGTATGAAGTTCTTCCAGGGCTCTACCAGTTTGTCCACCATGCTGCAGAGTTACTATTTTACTCTTCCTCACTTTTTTCCCTTCCCTTTATGCAAACAGCATTCTGGATGTTTCTGCCAGCCAAGCATGCTCTGTTGCTCAAGCAGCACACCCTCATCCAGAAGGTATAATTTCTGTGGTGTGACTTGACTTCCATTAAGACAACGGATGCATTTACCTGTAGCTGAATGGAAAGCACGCAAAACACAGCTTTAGAATAGACCACTGGGATGATTTTCACTAAATGGAGAAAATCTGGACTGATCAGGAGTGAAAGCCCCAGCTGACTTGATTTACTGAAGAACGAGCAATTCAAAGCAAGGCAGCTGTGCTGCTATCTAATTTCTGACATGGAGTGCACTGCCTCCACCAGGCATTGTGAAGAAGCAGAGGATGCTCTGTCTCTTCCAGACACCAGGCACTCACGATGTGCCCTCTGGGGTATGGGGGGTTACAAATGACCCAACCTCTGTCGGCAGGGCACATGTACACCCACAATGTGCACATAGATATGGGCTGACAGCAGAAGACAGAAAAAATCCTGCACACCCCGTGCTCTCTCTTCGCTCCATCGGAGTCTCAGTGAGCATCGATGCTGCTGCCTGCTTAGCCAGATCTCCATGGCAACCATCCAGGCTCAAATTAGCTAATGGCAGAGATAAGCTGGAGAATACTTAGAAAATTCTTATAAAATCATTACTGCTATTCCAGTTTGCTTCATTTCACAGTGTTAAAACATCTTCCTGCTTGTGCAGAAATTACACAAGAACACATTGCAAAGTGTTTGTTTTGTGGCTTGGCTGATTTCCCCGTAACAAACCTGAATGAGTATAAAAACCAGAGTGCTTACAGGCAGAAGAAATTGAAGTTTTATTTAGGTCATTACAAAAAGCCTTGATTAACTCACCTTAAGAAGAGTGCATATTAGAATGAAAATATATCTCTTCCTTAACTGTTTGTATCTACTCACTAAACAGGCTATTTTTCATGCCACATAGTATTATAAGGACAATAAGTTGTGTAAAATGTTTCTTATTGTTTATTGTTTGTTTTATAGTTCCTAGAAAAGCAGACTACAGTATGCTGGAGTGTGGCTTTTGTGCTTGCAGCCTATGGAGGCAGAAGCTTATACTTGCTGACACATGCTTATCTCTTGACCCTGCAACCTTCTCCTTGCTGGACAGACTTTTTTTCACTGCTGGGATCAGAGGACCTGTCATTTGCCACATCTGTCTGCAAGTACAAAGCTGTTGGAACTGTTCTGGTGCTATTTTCTATTTTCCAGATATTGCCACTTAAAGCACCCAAGCCACACAATTTTCCTTTATATCTCTTTTGCCTGCTGGGTAGTTGCACCCTTACAAGGGCTGGTGACCTTTCCTCAAGCAGATGAGATCACACCTTGCATTGGTACCCTGCGCCATCAATCCATCTAAGTCCCATTCTCTTACGTGTGTGAAGTGAAACCCAGCAGCCCCAAAGCAGACAAATCTGAAATCAATTTTCTATTTACTGGTGCTTTGCTTAGTTTGATTTTTACTTTGCCGAGGCAATTGAGAATCAGCTATTTTCTCCACCTTTGGAAAAGTTATTGGGAAGTGACAGTGCAGGACAAGAGTGGCAGCACATGTCAGTGCCAGTGTCACAGCTGTCGAGAAGGGTGCCTTCAGCCAGCTAGGTGGCTGCATGCCCGTCTTCCAAGTCAACCCCCTGCAAACTCCAAAAGCCCATGTTACTTGAAGAAGGAAGACATTAAATGTCTGCTAAAAGTATGCAACTTTGGGAAGGGCCATAAACTGATGTTCCGAATTCAGTGCTGTGGAAGGAGCATGAGGCTTGTCTCAAGCTCTCACACTCACCAACTTGATGCTTCATATGTGAAAGCAACATCAGAAAAGTCTCAAGGACCGTAAGAATAATGGCCATGGGATGTCACCAGAGCTTAGCTTACGGTGACACCTGAGGCTGAGCTGCCCTTCTGCTGGAGCAGTGATGTACGTGGATGCTCCCCAGGGTCCAGCTGCAGCATACAGACTGTGCCACCAACACACGGGGTGGGTAGCAATGGGAGTAGTTCTGGTCTCAGACAGAAAGCTGACGACTGCTGCAAGCCTTGTGCAACTGGAATTGGTCTTTCCACAGGGAGTAGGAAACATGTGATGCTTTATCTGCTCCAGAGCACCTCCAGGGCTGGAATATTAACTCCAGGGGAGAAAAAGTACCACCAATGTATTTCTTGCCGTCACAGCAAAAAATAGGTAAGAAGTGTGTTCAGTGCTATAGCATGCTGAATAGTAAGCAAGTTGTTAAGGCCGAAAGTGGGCTTTCTACTGTTTTTTCTCTCCTTCCCCCCCCCCCCCCCCCCCCCACCCGCCCCCCCCCCTTCTCTCCCC
>NW_009928759.1:13663-22883 GCF_000696875.1 Nestor notabilis
CTCTTAAATTCTGCAACATACAGACTATAAATAAGAGTAACCCTAAGGTGGTACCAGCCTCCTAACAAGGCAACAAGCTAGAAGACAATTAATTGCTTTGAGCACATTTCTTATGAATTTTAGAGGGGGTAGAAGGGAGGACTTTTCTCTTTTTAGGTTTCCTTTCAGTGCTTTCATATTTGGACTCACCTTTTTGCTCAGAAGCTTCCCCACGCCCAATGGGATAAGCCACACATGCTGAGGAACCGAAAGCGTGCCCATGCTTAGCCACCTGTGGAAAAGAAATGTTATTAAATTGTTCTCTTTCTTCTCCCTTTGTAGTCCACTGATCCTGAAAACGAAGATGATTGCTGGCTTACTGAGGCTTGCACATCCTGGGCTGCTGTAAAGGAAATTGCCTCCTTGATCCAGGACATGTGAGCCTGAGCAGATAAAAGGGTTTGGTGAGTGGTGGGTCAGAAAAGGCAATCCACTGCTGTTTACTGGGCTTCTGCTGCCTTCTAAAACTTGGCTCCAACAAAAAGAGATCCTCATTTAACATCTGCAGTTAACTGCAGTGGATCTCTGTTCCCTTCCTCTGAGCTGGAGGAAGAGTCACAAATATTTTCCCACCAAAAAATTGCATGCAGATGTGAATGCAGAACTGGCCTGATTTCTACAGCCCACAAGTTCCTCTTTCCTGTAGGTGCTGCTGCGCTGAGGGATTCTCAGGGAGGTGTTCTCGGGATTTTTTCCTTGCTGTATAATTTTCTTTGGCTTAGAAGAAGGAATTTAGTACCTATAACTAAGAGAAAAATAACAAGCAGGAGAGGTATACATCGTTTGTGCATCACATTGCTTTAAAACTCATTCTTTTCTCATTCACAGTAAATAACCTGCAAAATTACATGAAAATAAAATCCCATCCCAATAAAAATGTTTTTTTAGAGATTCAGTAGAAACAATTTCAAAACAAGAAACCAGAACACTGGGAAATAACTCAATATTCAAGATACCAGACCATCTTCATCAACCTGTATTACTAGATCAACTTGTCGACTTACTGAGGGTTTGTTTTTTTTTTTGCAGCAGTGCTAGGACTTAATTATTGAAATATTCCAGCAAATAAAGTGGCACACATGGACGAATCAGCACCTTCTTTCAAATCATTTGCTCAGGGATTTTAAGTTGAATAACTTACGACATTTATTATCAGGTCATTGAATGACAAGTTTAAACTTCAGTTAAACATTCAGTCTTTTAATATGGCACTTTCACTGTTTATGTATAGCAAAGTATATTTATTTTTCAAAGAATAAAGTTCATGTATGGGAAAATAAGCACAGAAAGAAGAAAGTGTAATATTGAAGAGCACTGAGTATATTTTAGCTGTACTGTAAGATACATTTGAGAATAATTACTCACCAAAATATTGTCTCCAGGAAAATTTGTTAACTTGGAGCATATAGGGTAATTATGATGTATTATAATTTCCCTAGGCCCCCATGACCATCATGGTAAATGCCCAGTCAGTCATCTGTGCAAAGATATAGGACCCATCAAGAATATTTAATATATTCCAATGGGATCATATTGCATGAGTGTTTTCATAAATAGCTAAACTTCATCTTAAAATAATACACCCTTTTTTCCCCTCTTTTCCTGTTGGGAACTATTCTATAATTTATTTTTCCGAATGCCAGAAACTTTCTTCTACTTTCCAGCCTAAACTTATCCATGGAAATTTTAAATTCACTTGTCCTTGTGCCAGCACTGTCTTTCCAGATAAATGTTTCACTTCCTTCCCTGGTGTCCAGCCCTCAATGTATTTCCCAGAGGCAATCATATCCCCTTTAAGTGCCTGCTTTGGTCATCTACTCAAGCCATCCTTTTAGCCTCAAATCAGGTGAGAAGCTCTCCATCTGAACTTGTTTTACAGTTAATTTTTACTGGACACGAATAGGATACTTAGGCTCAGAGCCCAACCTCCTCCTAGCTCAGGACCTGGGACCACGCGTTCTTCCACTCCTACAAGACTTCACTCCTCGCCCGCCCTGGGTTAGCAGTGTTTGATAGCTTCTGCACCTATCCCAGAAAACAGAGCCCAGCACCCCCCAATATCCATCTGCTGTTGTGCAGACAAGCAAATAAATAAATAACTGAGGAGGGAACAAGCTGTCCTTGCTCACACCAAGTTCATTACTCCTGAGTGCAGATTGTGCCTCTCCAAGGCTCCTTCCTTTCACTTCTAATGAAACAAGCTGAAGTCTTCTGTGTTATCTGCAGAATACATGTGCATATAAAACAAAGTAAGTACAAGAAGCCAGGCTGAGAGTATTTAAAATAGTAATCTGTAAGCATTTTACTGAAGAAAGCCTATGAATAAGACCCATACCATCTCACAGGGAAAAAAAAGTATTATCATCAAAAATAAACTTCACCAGCTGACAAGCTCCTAGAGGCACTCGCTGAGAAAAACAGTCTCAGCACTAAGGATTAACACAGACATGGAGACCCCAAAAAAGGACGCACTTGGAATTAGAGGTGGCATTTCACCTGTCAGCTTTCGCAAGGGAGTGCAGAACAATGAAGTAATCCAAGCTTGAATTTCAAGTTTGTTCCAATTCTCTTTGCTGTTAAAAAAGGCTTCAAGCAGTTTATATGTATGTCACGTGCACCAGTTACCTTACAGTGCATCACTGATGAGCACACTGATAATGTGATGTGCCACCCGCTCTCCTGCACAGCTAGACAGGCTGGTGTCCCCTGAGGATGCAGGCTGGCAGCTTTGGCAATGGCCAGAAGGACATGGAATTACTGGTCCTGTGCATGAGACCTGGCTGCAGAGGAGAGATGTGGACAAGCAAAGCTGTTTCTCCTAAGTAACCAAGGTCTCTGATCAGTGTTACTGTCATGGCAACATCATTCAGGGGTGCCCAATGAAAAAAAGCAGTGGAATAAGTAGCTGATTCCTTTCTTCCACTGTCTTTCATCTGAAGAGCTTAAAAAAAGCTTGGGGATCTTAATTATTCTTCCCAACCCTGGGAGGCTGATAGGGATCAGGTCTTCACTTCACATGCACCAGACAGTGGCTGCAGCTCACCCAGAGCCCCAGAGGACAGCTAGGAGTCAAGGCAGGAGCCCCAGTGCCAAATTCATCCTCTAATCATCAGACATCTCATTAAAACATGCAATTACTTCAATAAAGTGAATGAAAATACAGCCTAAGACTGGTGCACCAGTTGTGTGATGACTACCCCAGGTGTGACGATGTAGACAACCTGTCCTCAGACACCAACCCATCTTCCTGTGTTTCTGACCCCAGGGATTTGCTGGCCCTTGGAGAGGTTAGAGTAGCAAAAAGGTGCCCAAACTACACCACCATGGTCAGTTATATATAAAATGGTCTCTTATCACCAGTCCCTGTCATGCCACTTCCTTCAGGATATGCTGTACAAGTAGGAAGAGAATAAAGTAGAATTTCTTTTTATATCACAGGGATTCAAAGCAGTTGGAACAAGTCCAGAGAAAAATAAATCAGTATCCTCTGTGCAGAGAAAGGAGGACATATCACAGCCCCCTTGTAGCAATGACGGATTAATGGGGTTTTTTAGCTTGTAGGAATCAACCTTATCGCAAAATGCATCTATAACACAACTTGAAATACCTGCCACGCATTATAGTGCAGTGTGTTAGTTTAGAGCAATGTATAGTCTAAAATGTGAAATAATAGGGAAAAAACTTTCAACACCTGCGTGGTCTGATTGCCACCCAACACAGAAGCTGCTGCATCCCTTACACATTAATAAGGCCTCTTTATGACATCACCTTGTCCAGCACTCACCTGTTTTCTTGCCCAGGAAATTAATTTTTCTCAGGTCTCTACCCCTGGATCTCATCTGACCCCATCTGACCCATCCCCTTTGTGCCTGCAGCCATCCACCTCCATCATCCCAGCACAGACAGGCAACACACCACGCTTTTGGTGATGCCTTCAAGAAAAAACAGCCCTTCTTTGGAGGCCAAACACCACTGACACTTCAGACCTTAAGGCCTGGGGTGAGCCATTGCCCCTGCCATTTCTGCTTTGCCTGCAATTACTTTGGCAATCTCCACTGATACTGCCACAACAAAGCAACCAGGAACTCATGCTAAAACTGGGTTTGCCACTCTCCAACACCCCTGGCTGGTCATTTAGAGACCAGCACCAGTTTCTTAATGGTGCGCAGCCACTACCACCATGCCCAGCATCCTGGGAGCACCCCAAGCACTGTTCACATATCCTCCTGCTCCTGAAGCTGTAGCGGCAGGTACTACAGCCAGCCAAAGCAGTAACAGGTTTCAAGGCCATGGATTACTCTGAAGCTGGCCAAGACATCCCTGGAAGTCTCTGCAGATAGTTGGGCTGACATGGGTCCTCCTCCACCTCAGTGAAGCACTTAAAAATTGCTTCTTCAGCTTTGCCACAGTAAAGCTTTTTTCCTCATGAGGATGCTAGGAGAAAAAAATCTGGTTTTGTCTGTAAAGGGTTTTGAAGATGGAAATTACCAAGTATCATAATTTGTATTACTTAATTAGTCCAGGACTGAAATTTAAATTAAAACCAGGTTTACCTTTCAGCTTTACACTTTATATAGTGTTTCAAACGCTTCATATAGTGTTTAATAACCTTGATGTGTTTTCTTCTAAGCTTTCTTCAGCTTAGTCACTACCTGTCCACCCAGTGAACCACTTAAGAGCAGGAGCTGGTGTCACTCCTGACCTGGTCAGTCCCTGCAGTCTCACAATGCTGCCGATTCTACTCCGCCACACAAGCCTGATGAGGTGCAACAAGTAAAGATGGATCAAAATGATCAGCGGGTTTTCATCATCTTTAAAGCTAATAGCTGTTTGAAAGCTTATCAGCAAAGCAGATGCTGTGTTTGATCTGCAAACTGGCGTGATCTGCAAACTGGTGACCAGGGTACCACCAAGGGAAGCAGACCTGCCACAGGATTGCTGAGCACATCTGTGTTTGCTGTTTGATTCCCTCAACAAAGAAGGAAAATATGGTACAGGCAGTGGTAGAAACATCCCTTTGCCAGGATTAGTGTTGCTGTGCTGCAGCCACATCCATCAGGGACAAGATCTGTGACACCCTTTGTGAATAGTGAGGGTGTATTTCATTAATACAGTTCACATATTCGTTACCATCACAGCATCTCGAAGAGAAACTAGGCAGAGGTGGCTTTGTGGAGAGACTGTCCACTGCCTACAGCCCTTCCTCTGGCTTGCTCCTGCTCCCTGTTCATCCCATGGCACCCTGGCACCAACACCAGACAGTATCAGTGTGCAACCAGCTGCTCCTCGTCACGCAGAGCTTCACTGGCAGCACCAGCCACTCATGTGTCAGCACGTCTTCTGCAAAACCAATCCTGAATAGCACAGAGGCACAAGTGGAGATAACATCTACCAAAGCCCCATCTCCCTCCCACGTGGAAGAGAGAAAACTGCTGTCAAAGTGATATGTCATGTCCTAGGATGATGTCTTGGGTTTTTCGGGTATGGTACCTACAAATGGTAAAACTGTGTGTTACTGGGCTTAAACACACACAGTTCATGATCATACACAAACTCAGAGGTGGGTGTCCACCATGCTGCATGTCTGGATGCAAGTGCAGCACCCGCTGTCTGCCTGGGTGCTGAGGTACTTACTGCTCATCCCAGGTCTGAGAGGAATGAGGTGTGTTGAACTGAGCCCAGTTCACATGCCACATCTCCATGGCTTCCACACAGACTGTGTGGACACAGCGTGCCATGAGAATGCTCATGGCTTTTGGATGTCCTGGTATGTAAAACAGGACCACAGGACCAAAACAGTCATGCAGCAGCCAACTGTAAACAGCATGTTCATCTTCTTCTCATCAGGTATTTAGGGCTAACCCCGTTGTGCCCATTGGTCTCAACTGTCTGTCTAAACCCATGTGACTCAGACTGGAGAAGGCATTCATGCATTTCTTGTAGTGTGCACCTGAAGGCGTTCAAAGACTGGTGCCTGTAATTGAAACTGTCACAGGAACAGGCACGAGTACCCAAGCTTCCCGACCTAGAGAAGCTCAGCTTCAACTCAATGCTGAAGATCAACATCAGAATGCCAATCACAAAAAAAAAAAAAAGATTATGTGCTCAGAGCAGGTTTTTGACAATACATAACACAGCCAGAAAATAATGCAATTAAAAAAAAAAAAAAAAGGAAAAAAGAAAAAGAAAATACTGATTGCTGTGCATTAAGGCAAGTCCCCACTGAAGCTGCACTCCATTTGAGGTGAAAATAATCATTCTTATTGCACAAGAGAGGCAGGCTGCAGTAGGAAGTCATCTTTTTCACTGATGACATTTCACTATTTCTTCCAGCTATACCCATTGATCTAATAAATAAAATAAAATAGAACAGAGAGATCTAATTAAGAAGAAATGGTTTGAATTGAATTCTGCAGAATAAGGAATGGACAGCAACTTCATTCCTGCCACTCCAAAAAATTATGCTTAAGTTGTTGCCCCTAAACCACATAATTAGTGTGTGAAGCCGAAATCACTGCCATAGGGAGAAAACCTCTAGTATGTGGGGAATGCTTTTAGGAGGCAGAAATGCATCTCCACCTTCAACAGTAAACATTGCTCTTAGCCTGTCATGCAGGAGATTTCAAGCCCCTCTTACCTGCAAATGAAAACCCATTAGAGGAAGGATCAACAGCAAAATATTCCTTTCTTAAAAAATGCCCAGCTGAGTTGCTAACCTCATAGCTGCATCAGAGAGCAGGCAGCCAGCCAAGGAACATGAAGCCTGGGCAAAGGGAAAAGAAACCAAAGCTGCAACACCTGATCCAGACCTCTGTGAAGAGAGGAAGGAGCTCCTGCAGCTGGCTCCAAGCTACGCTGGGATCTTTCCAAAGAGACCTCCAGCAGCTCTTCTCCATCCTGCAGAGTAGCATCTCTGTTAGTGCAGCTCTGGGGGAGCCGGGGCTATGTTCATCCTGACTGTGCCACAGCTGCATTTGTGGGCAGGGTTGCAAGGAATTTGGTGTCACCAGGATGCCAGATAGGTATAACACAGCTAGGCATAGATATAAGATCAGCCTCTCTTAAAGGTTGCATTTATCATTAGTGAGCAATTGTCCTTTATATTTTCAGAAAAAAATGGGAAAGCAGAAGAAAAGAGGAAACATAATGGCTCAGGTACTGCCATGCATCCAAATTTCACCCAAACACAATCAAACTGCAGCTTGCTTTCTCCTCAGCTCCTCGTTTTACTCTGCTCACATCCAAAAGTGCAAAACAAAGTCTGGCTTCCAAAAGCAATGGGCTTCGGCTAAGGAATTCCTTGATGTTTGAGCCAATGCCATGAGCAGCTTGTGACACCACTCAGACACGATTGCTGCAATTGCAATTCTACATCACTTGTATTTCCTAAACAAAAAAAATCAGGATGACTGTTAAAACTGAAATGAGCCATTATGAGAGCTTTTAGATTCATGCAGTCAATGCCTCAAACAAAATGGACGGCTCCATTAAAATGAGAAAGGAAGAAAAACTTTTTCCAGAGCCCATTACAAAAAAAGAAAAAATAAAAAAATAATCAATGTAGTCTACAAAAAAATAATAAATCTATTTACGGTTTATGACAAACATGGCAGGCGTGCGCTTGGTACCATTCATGAAACACAGAGATAGATAGATAGATAGATAGATAAAAGAATGCATAAGCCATAAGTAATGCAGTCAAACTTTGTTAATTAAACGTTTAACGTAACAGAGCTCATGAGCTGGCATGGGGTTTCTCTGCAGCTCTATTTTTAGTGCTTGCTGCACTGAGCAGTGGTTCATCTACCCACACTCGGAAATTATGAACTTGGAGTTAATTATGAATTTAGGAGTGCTGAGAAACACACTTTTATGTGGAGCAAATGGTTAGATAGGTAGATGTGCTGTGTTTGGTTGGGGTAGAGTTAATTGTCCCCATAGTAGCTGGTCTGGGGCTGTGTTTTGGATCTGTGCTGGAAACAATTGATTTCACAGGGATGTTTTCGTTACTGCTGAGCAGTGCTTACACAGTTAAGGGTTGCTCTGTTCCTGAGATCACCCCACCAGTGAGGAGGCTGGGGTGAACAAGGAGTTGGTGGGGACACAGCAAGGACAGCTGACCCCAACTGACCCAAGGGATATTCCACACCATATGGCATCATGCTTAACAATAAACCTAAGGAGAAGGAATACAAAAGGGGATGTTCAAAGTGATTGTGTTTGTCTTCCCAAGTCACTGTTACACGTGATGGAGCCCTGCTGTCCTGGAGATGGCTGAACACCTGCCTGCAATGGGACATGGTGGACGAATTCCTTGTTTGGCTTTGTTTGGACATGCAGCTTTTGCTTTACCTATTAAACTGTCTTTATCTCAACCCACAAGTTTTCTTAGTTTTAGCCTCCCAATTCTCTCCCCATCCCACCACAGGGGTGTGAGTGGCTGTGTGGGGCTCGGGTGCTGGCTGGGGTCAAACCATGACAGGAGAGAAGGAAGAAGTGCTACTCCTGAAAATGAGCAGCTTCTCCAGAGCCCCGTAAGCCTCCAGTACCTTTGCTCCTCTCCTCCACAGGCTCCCTCTGAAATGCACCACCCGCTATTAGCAATTGGTCTTACTTCAAGTGGCAACCCCAGGGAAGAACAAAATAAGGTATCCTTCTTATGACAGCCTTATTAGTATGTATGTTCGAATGTATCAACCTAATGAGGCCACGCCATTACAACAAACTGCTGGTCTGAGTATTGTTGAAGCCCCAGAATATCAGAAGAATTTTGGGGAAAAAGAAAGGCTATTAGTTAAACACAAATAGTTACAAAGTAATAGCGAAGACTGCCAAAAATACATTGGTTTCACTAATAACAGCTGTGCAAAACGTAAAGGGGTGAATTTAAACATACTCATATTTTATTTCAAGGCTTGAATAGCTACAAGGTAGTCTCAGAGCCACACAGACTGTATAGCACTTACACAGCACAGGCAAGATCTATCACAGCTCTCAGACAGGAACATCTGAACCACACATTAAATTAGGCAAGATGAAAAAAGGTACATTATTCTAAAACGCCAAAGACACTCAGCTTCCTTTTCCCTTCAGCATTCAGCCAGTTATTGCAGATGAGGCTACAGCTGAAATTGGCTACGATGAGAATAAATGGGCATTCACAGCATGGCGGGGGGGAACC